>NC_056745.1:15213636-15307163 GCF_019279795.1 Protopterus annectens
TAGTATTTATTGCAACTGCACTTCAAAGCATATATAACCCCACAAGTATTACAACTAAAATTACATTTTACAGAATAGTAATGTCCATTAATATATTTTAAACAATTGACCACATTTTTACAAACAGAGCATTTATTACAGGGTATAGTTCCTTTAGATATTGGCATTTCTGTGCTAAATCCCACAATGGGAAGTTCAAACTGATTGTGTACTGCCATGTCCCCTAAGTTTCTAGCCCTCTTGTAGGAAATCTGCAGTCTATTAGGCTCAATTCCTTGTCCCTGAATAACATGGGCCAAAACTGATGAACAGTATTCACAACTTTATCACTGATAACATTAAAAGTAGTGACAAAGTAAACATCATTAGAGTTCATTTTATTATTGTCTATATAAGAACTAAAAATATAGACAGGCCCACTATCATTATGAACATTAGCAATGGCTCGAGTCCCACGATTATTTTGAGCATTAGGCCATCTTAGTTCCAGTAACCTAGCTTTTGCGTCCACAACTAACCTGGTATCATAACCCCTATCTAGAAACATTTTTTTCAGATTCCAAAATTTCCTGGTTAAAAACGTCATCCATATTACAAAGTCTATGTATCCTTAAAAATTCATTATAAGGTAACATTTTCATTAGAAGACCTGGATAGTAACTACTTCCATATAGGAATTGATTTCTCTGTTCAAATTTACTATATAGCCTTGTATTCAAATGTCTGAGTTTGATGTCCAAAAAGTTAACCTCCATACCTAGCTGAATGCCATCAAATTGTAGGCCCATATTGTTGACCTGTAAGTCTTCCACAAACTGGGAGGCCGCATCCATAGGGCCTTCACACAAAAAAATAAGGTCATCTATAAACCTCAAATATAATAAAACCTGGGACCTATAAAAATTGTGACGGTATATATTTTCAAACTCAAACTTGCCCATAACCAAATTGGCATACATGGGGCGAAAGCCCCCCCCCCCACATTGCAGTTCCATGCAACTGATGAAAAATTTCTCCATTAAAAACAAAAAAATATTCTTTAAACAAAATACAACCTAATCAATCAAAAAATAAGACATAGGGGAATCACCTAAAAAATGAAACAGGGCTTGAATACCAACATCATGTCTGATGTTGGTATATAAGCTTTTTACATCCATACATAACCAATATATAGAACTATTCCATGTAATGCTCTGTATTTTAGTCAAAACGTCTTGGCTATCCCTGATATATGAGGGTAATCCTAAGACATATATTTTTTTTAGAAATTCATGAAGAAAAGTACTAATAGATTTTAAAAAGTATCTTTCAGCAGAAACAATAGGTTGTTGTTTGTCTTTCGGCTTTTCCCAGTTAGGGGTCTCCACAGCGGAACTCTGGTCCGCTAATGATTGGCAGTAGATTTTTATGTACTGGTTTGCTGGGCCTAACACACAACCTTCAATGAAGGAACGCCCATTGACGCATGTCGCTACACAGAAGACGCTCTGAGTATCGAATGGGGAATGTCTAACTGTGAGGTGACAACGCTACCGCAGCACCACCACTGCAGTAGCAGAAACAATCGGTCTCTCAGTTAAGTTATTAAGGCCCTTATGAGTCTTGAGTAGACAGTAGAAAACAGCAAGACTGCTGTTATCCACACCAAACTTTTTATAACATCATTAGGGGAAAAATAACCCAAGCATTGACCCTTATCAAGCAATCGCAAGTACTCATCAATTGCTTTAAAATAACAGTCAGTATCACATTTCTCATAAACATTTCTGTCATTTAAATGCAAGTAACTTATATCTAAATATTGCACAAAGTTCAAAATCACTATTTGATTACCTTTATCAGATGGCTTTACAACAAAATTTCTATCATTACAAAACTTACAAAATTCAGTCCATTGTTGCTTATTTAAATTGAAGCAAACATTAGTTTTATTACACATTAACATACTATAATGCTTTTCTACCTCAAAATTGATGGTAGAGATGTAACTCTGTATGCATGTGTTAGTATATGGAGGAATAAAGCAGCTTTTAGTCTTAATTGCCCTGTTATCAAAGGTAGTATATGCATTAGTAGCACAGTCATTAGCAGCACAATCAACAGAACTATCTAAAACAGACGTCCATGAATAAAACGAGTCCTCAGAAGAAGTATCAAAACATTCATAATCAACACCATTACCATCCCTGTTGTTAAAAAATTATGGGCCGGATTCACGATGGCTTGCACAGAGTGTACGAGTAGAGTAAGACTCCATACAGCCATCATGTCCGACGAGCGATCCTGGAACAGTCTGTAGGGGCGTGTAAGAGAGCTCCTAAAACGTCTCCTACACGGACAGGGCTGGGGTATGCAAATTACCTCACTTGCAGCCGAAAGGCATGCAAATGAGGTAAATTTGCGATCCAGGAAGCACAAACCTGTCCGAGTAGGAGCCGTGTTAGTTGCAGAAATGTACTCAGTTGACAACTGAGTACCATTCTGCAAATAGCACAATGGAGCCTTGTCAGCTCCAAATAAAGGTTGCATATGGTTGAGGAAGCATGCCAATGGCCAAATATACGGCCATTGGAAATGTTCCCAGATGCAAAATTAAAATAAAAATACTTTTTTTTTTCCGGCGATTTTCCGATGTTTAAGCGTAGTGCAGCTCCGCGCAAATGGGGTGCGCTATAAAAACCATAAAATAAGAAAATAAAAGCCACAAACGTGGAACTTATGAAAATTGTTAAATTATAATTTAAGGGAATAGCAGGCTGCAGACAACATGGCCACCGAGTAGGGGTTGCTAAGGTGACAAGCCCAGTCTAAGACATGTAACCAAGCATTAGCAGGCAATCCTATGTAAATGAGAGTTAGGATAGTGAATCGCACTTTTACATAGCAAATGAGCACAGTCAGTGGAGTGTTGGAGTAGGATATGGGGAGTAACAGAGTAGGAGATAGGTGACATCACAAGGGGGTATGTATGAAAGTAGTGAGGCTCACTGGAGCAGAGTTGCATGTGTTAGCTGTCAGTTATACATCATGGAAAGAGGTGTGTCAACAGGTAGGCCAGGGAAAGCCAAGAAATGGAAGGTGTATACTGTGGATAACACCAAAGTTTCTTGCTGAGCAGGTATGCACGCATGTGCATGCCTGTAAACTCGAGTAAGACAGAGTGCGTGCGTGGAAGCATGAGTGCACTCGTTTAAGCCGGAGTAAGCGTGTATAAGGCTGTTTAAAGACCTGTAAGCGCGTTTGCACTGGTGTGCGCCTGTTTTAACCCAAATAAGCAAGTATTAGTCCATCTAAGCATGTGTGTGTGTGTGCGTGTGAGCTGCTGTGAGCGTGTTTGCGCTTGTATGCGTGTCGCTCCTCCCTGAGGAAACAGAAAGGAAAAAGGAAGCACAACAAATAGTAGGAAACTACCAGGGAATACTAGTAGAGCTAGCAGGTGCAAACAATCGGAATCAGACAATTACACAGGCAGAACACTAGCCCAGCCCAGCACTTAAAACTCTGCAAAAAACATGCAGTTTGTTTCTCTCAAGAGACACTGCAACACTGGAGTAAGCTACTAGAAGTGAAAACTGAAAAAGCTTCACTTAGACAAAAAATGCTAGGGGCTGCCATTGCTGTTATAAGGCGACATATGCAACATGCTGAGGGTGGTGACAATGCAAATGCTGCCGGACAACCCACAGTGAGGAGATGGAGAAGAGTGTACAGGCCCAGGGTCACCTACCAGGGGTTACATGAGCTGGAGATAGTGGAGCACTATAGAGTGGACAGAGACCTCCTGCAGCAAATTGTTGAGCTGTGCAGGCCACGCCTCACACACAGAACCAACAGAGGAGAACCCATCCCAGTGGAAACCAAGGTATGTGTCCTGGGCTGTGTCCAACATGAACCCCAAGAAGAATTGAACACAAACATAAAACCACTGTTCAGTCTCAGTTTTACCACAGGATATGTATCCAAAGAGCAGTGTACAGCAACAGTGGTCCCTCTCCACAATGGTGGTGTCTTAATGGATACTGCAAACTATCGCCCCAGAAGCCTGACTAGCTTGGTCTGCAAAGCTATGGAAAGGATCATCATGGACCTCAGAAATAAAGATATTGGGGACCTACAGACACTGGATCCTACCCAGTTTGGCTTTGTTAAGGGCAGATCCTGCCTCTTAAACCTGGTTGAATCATTTGAAACAGTCACCAAGGCCGTTGACGAGGGGAAGGTGGCCCACACAGCCTACTGGGACCTCGCAAAAGCCTTCCATACAATACCCCACTTGGTCATTATAGATAAGCTCACCAACTTCAGTATAAACCCCTATGTCACTAGATGGGTTGCAAACTGGCTCAAGGACAGAACCCACATGGTCAGAAATGCTGGAGCCATGTCAGACCCCAAACCAGCTACAAGTGGCATCCCACAAGGCTCAGTCCTGGGACCTCCCTTATTTGGTATATATTTCTTGGAGGTACAGGCCAACACAGAAGGACTGCGGCTGAACAAGTTTGCAGATGAGTGCAAACTGGGCGCCATAATCGACCCTCCAGCTGACACAAGCATCCTACAAAAGGGCCTCATAGAAACAGACAACTGGTGCCAGAGACATGTCCTCAAGCTAAACACAAAAAAGTGTATAGTCATCCCCTTTGGCAAAAACTAAGTGCCCACAAATTACCACATAGGTGGTAACCCATTAAGTATGGAAAAAGTGATAAGGGACCTGGGGACCCAAGTTGATAGCAATCTCTCATTCGACAACCACATGGCCAAATTGTTTAGAAAAACATTTCATATAGCCCACCTAATCATCTAGGTATTCACATCTAGATCAGGGGAGGTCATCGTGCCTCTTAACTCATCCCTCATCAGGCCCATAATTGAGTACAATGCCCCTTGTGGGATGCAACTTATCAGACACCTGCAGCAGCTGAAAAGACCACAAAAATACCTCACCAGGAGGATCAAAGGGCTCAAACAGATGCCATTTGCTGCCCGGTTAAAGAAACTGCAGCACCACTCAGTGGCATACCGCTGTCCAGAGGCAATCTGTGCCTGATGTATAAAGCCATGTCCAACCTGGAATCAATGGACATGCTGCACCTCGGAAAATCCGAGTCCCATCAAGCTATGCGCTCAAGAGACCTGAACCTCAGGACTGAAATAAATAGGACATGCTGGAGT
Source organism: Protopterus annectens (assembly GCF_019279795.1). Classification (NCBI taxonomy): domain Eukaryota; kingdom Metazoa; phylum Chordata; order Ceratodontiformes; family Protopteridae; genus Protopterus; species Protopterus annectens. The sequence goes on from NC_056745.1 coordinate 15,218,818, forward strand.
GACAGATTCATAACCCAGAGGCTCCCTCCACTCTTGAGTAAACTCCCACTCCAGGTTAGCCAGAGTCCCTCATTGACTGTCTTCAAGAGGAATCTTGATGAGTGGATGGGAGATTGTAGGTTTACCCTGGGTATCACTTCTATGTCACTGTTAGACAGAGGCACAGTATACTAACCTTGAAAAATGTCATGGCAAACTCCACTTAAAATGTGTGTTGAAAGCCAAACACACTCTGGCTAAGATTATAAATGCCCTAGGGCAGATAGCCTAGTATGAACCTATGAACAGAATCACACACACCAACTAGTACAACTGTGGTCAATGTGGAGTAATGTTAGGCAATGTCCACCCAAGTTGGTGAATACACAGCAATGTTGGACAAGCCTGGTTTAAGTAGGCCATAGCTGAACAAAATGCAACATGCTTATAGTTGCCCAACTGGCCCTTAACCAGTCTGGGTTGCTCAGTATGAACATTTAAAGCAGTGATGGGACTCAAACCCATGATACGGTGCACCATAGTGAAAGTATTGAACCACTACACCATGACAGTATTGCAGTGTTCAGCCAGAATGAAAGAATGTTGACAAGTCTTTGCAAACTATCCCATGGAAACCCTGCAGGCACAGCATAATCCCTGTTGAGTTATGACACAAAGGAGTTTGGCAGTAATAACACAACATGATTTCCAACACACACAGTATAAATGTCAATATTGGTCATGTTCACACACAACCACAAATGTAGTGGACTTCAGATAACAACATATGGAAAGGTCACACTGGGCATGCTCACACACTTGGATAAATGAGACCTATGTTAGGCAACAAACCATGGAAAGCCTGAACTGGGCATGCTGACACACTTAGGTCATGTCTGAGTATAGCAGTCGTCCACACATATCTGGCAGTTGTATGTGTTAAGCCAGGAACCTCCCACGATCCAGCAATCCTGTGCACACAGTTAAATGACAACAGACACGTATATTAATATACTGGAACCCTGTCATGATCAGACATGTTACGCAGATACACAAGTTGTTCATAGAAACTGGGAAAGCTACAGCAATAAATACCTGCAAACAGTATCAGCAACAAATATTGTGCATCCTGAACATAAACATAGGTGCAGAGGTCGATACTAGGCTGTCTGCCCTAGGGAATTCATAAGCCTAGGCAGAGTGTATTTGGCGTCCGCCTCCCCAGTAGAGTAGCCTACTGTGCCTCTGTAAAGTAGGTTACAGAAGGCACCCTTTAAGGCTAGTTTGCTGTGCTTCTGTCAAGCAGGGACACAGTGGAGATCCCAGGGGTGAATTTACAAGTTCCCATCCATGCGGCTGGATTTTGCTGGAAGAGGGTTGGCGAGGGGCTATGTCTAACTCTAATTGGGATTCAATTCCAGAGTGAGGGGAGCCTCTGGGTAATGAATATGTCCCTGCAGCATGGCCCATTTAGTTTTGTGTTGAGGTTTAAGTCCCTGGAGTGTGTAGCTCTAAGGGTCTTGGATGTTATGAGGTGGAGCATGTCCATTACTTTTGGGTTTGACATGGCTGTGTACGTCAGGCGTAGATTACCTCTGAGTAGGCGTTAAGCAACTGAGTAGAGCTGGAGATCCTTTAGTTGAGCTGCATAGGACATCTGTGTGTAGCCCATGATCCTTTTGGGGAGGTACTGTTGTGGTCACTGTAGTTGCTGCAGGTGTTGAGTAAGGTACACCCCAAAAGGGGCATTGTAGTCAAACATGGGCCTGATGAGTGACTAGTAGAGGGCCACAATGACCTCCCATGATCTACATGCAAACCCCCATGTGATAAGGAGGGCTATATAAAGGTCTTTGCAATGACTCTGTCAGTGTGATTAGCAAAGGAGAGGTTACGATCTATGTTGGTCCCCAAATCTGTAAATACATCTTCTGTACTTAATGGATTACCACTTATGTGGTAATTTGTGTGCACCTTGTTTTCCCCAAAGGGGATGACTATGCATGTCTTAGCATTTAGCATGAGGCCATGGCTCTGGCAACAAGCATCCATCTCTGTGAGACCCTTATAGAGGAAGCATGTGTCAGCTGCAGTGTCGCTTATGGCCCCTGGTTAGCAGTCATCTGTGACGTTTGTTAGACATAACCCCCCCGTGTTAGTCTGAACCTCAGAGAAGTACATACCGAACAGGACAGGTCCCACAACTGAGCCCAGTGAGACACCAGTTGTAACTGGTCTGGAATTGGACATGGCACCTGCAATTCTGACCATGTGGGTTCCATCCCTGAGGCAGATAGCAACACATCTAGTGATATAGGGGTTGATATTTAAGCTGGTAAGCATATTTATGATGCCTGAGTGGGGTATTGTGTTGCAGGCCTCTGCAAGGTACAGGTAGACTGTGTGAACTACCTTGCCCTCATCCATGGCTTCAGTAACCGTTTCAAAGATATGAACTATGTGTAAGAGGCAAGATCTGCCCTTAACAAAGCCGAATTGTGTATGATCCACTGTCTGGAGGCTCACAATGTTTTTGATCATGACTTTCATGATAATACGCTCCATAGCTGTTTCTACCACACTAGTCAGGCTTATGGGGTGATAGTTCCTGTGGTCCGTTGTGGCACCACCTTTGTGGAGTGGGAGCACTGTATCTGTATGCCATTCTCAGGGTACATATCCTGTAGTGAGGCTAAGTTGGAACAGTGACTTAATGTGAGTGTTCAGTTCTACTCAGAGCTCGTGTAGGACACAGCCTGGGACACCGTCCAGTCCCATACATATGCTGTGTTATTTGCTGTGGAGAGGGCACCTTTCACCTGTGCATCTGTGATGTCAGGGAGGTTACATTCATTTGGGATGGGTATCTGTACCCTTGGGGGGGTAAGGGGGGGGCGTTTGTGCAGACTCTGTCTGCCAGGGTGTAGGCTATGTCCGTAGGTTTGGCATATTTTGTGCTGTTATGCAACAATTCGGAGCATATCTGGGTGTTTCCACACATATTCCTGACATAACTAAAGAAGGCCTTGTGATTATCTGTAGTGTCTGGTCAATTTCACTGTCAAAACTTGCAAGTGATGATTATATGAGGGATTGAAGTGTCTTGCCAATACTGTTTAGAGATGTCGTCCCACTGTTGGATAATGCTCTGTTATGTAGTAGCTTCCTCCTTCTGTTGTACAACTTATATATGGCTGGGGTCAACCAGACAGGCCTCCTGTTTTGGAGGAGTCATGGTTTTATTTGGGATAGCATGATCAATGCGTACCTGCAGGTGCTCATAGAATGCGTTTGTAAAGGATTCTGCAGATTGGGCTGTATTATCCTCCAGCACGGGGCCTTTGAAGTATTCCACCCAGTCTTCACAAGTGCAAAGTCTGCTTTTGAGAAATTCTTTACACTGATTTTCTTGGCTGGGGGTGGGGATGGGGTATGGATGTCCAGGGAAAGTTGTTTATGGTCTGATCTTAACAATGAGGGTTCTGCCTCTGGTTTGGAACATAGAGTCCCCATGTTGGTGATGATCAAGTCCAATATGTATTCCCCCTTGTGGCTGTGGTGACTGGTTGTGCCATAGCACATGGATTCACAAATTGTAGTGGCTGTAGGGTGATGTTGTTGAGGCCTGAGTAGTATCCCCAGTCAATATTTGTGTACCTGAAGTCAACCACTATAATGGTGTGTGTGAAGACCTTCATATCCTACACTGTTCCCAGGAAAGCCGAGTGCGGTTCCTGGGTATGGGGGTGGTGGTGGTGGTGGTGGTCTGAACTACACACCAAACCAAAAGGCAGTTTTGCACAATGGTAGTTGTATATGTATGGCCTGTCGTGCTTCGTGCAGTGGTACCAACCCAGAGGTGTGTGTATCTGTGATGTGTATGGATACACCCCCTAGTTGTGTTGTGTGTTACAAGTCCTGTGGTAACGAAGCATGGTATAGAACATAACCTGGCAGTGCCAGTGTGCATATGTGACCCTGAACTAGGCGTCTGTTAATGCACAGATATTGTTATCCCCCATACTGAGGGATAGTAAAAGATGTACATGCCTCTTTGGAAAGACTGATGATGTCAGCACCCTATAAATACTGCAGGAGAAGGGAAATCATCCAGTAATGTGAATAGCGCGCTGTGCTAATGCGTCTCTCTCAAGTATCATAACATAGTTAGGCAGGGGGGTTGAATCCTGCAAACGCTGTGTGTGGTGGGTGGGGGCTGTGTATGTATGCAATTCTCTGTGAAAGGAATGGCCTTTTTGAAGACTGGGATAACACACTAAAAGATGTACATTCCTCTTTGGAAAGACTGATGGGGGCAGGGGGTGTGTGTATGTATGCAATTCTCTGTGGAAGGAATGGCCTTTTTGAAGACTGGGATAACACACTAAAAGATGTACATTCCTCTTTGGAAAGATTGATGGGGGGCAGGGGGGTGTGTATGTATGAATGTCTCTGTGAAAGGAATGGCTTTTTTGAAGACTGGGATAACACACTAAAAGATGTACATTCCTCTTTGGAAAGACTGATGATGTCAGCACCCTATAATTACAGCAGGAGAAGGGAAATCATCCAGTAATGTGAATAGCGTGCTGCGCTATTGTGTCTCTCTCAAGTATCATAACATAGTTAAGTAGGGGTTTGAATCCTGCAAACGCTGTGTGTGTATGAATGCAATTCTCTGTGAAAGGAATGGCCTTTTGGAAGACTGGGATAACACACTAAAAGATGTACATTCCTCTTTGGAAAGACTGATGTGGGGCAGGGGGGTGTGTGTGTGTGTAAGCAATTCTCTGTGAAAGGAATGGCCTTTTTGAAGACTGGGATAACACACTAAAAGATGTACATTCCTCTTTGGAAAGACTGATGATGTCAGCACCCTATAAATACAGCAGGAGAAGGGAAATCTTCCAGTAATGTGAATAGCGCGCTGTGCTAATGTGTTTCTTTCAAGTATCATAACATAGTTAGGTAGGGGTTTGAATCCTGCAAACGCTGTGTGTGTATGTATGCAATTCTCTGTGAAAGGAATGGCCTTGTTGAAGACTGGGATAACACACTAAAAGATGTACATTCCTCTTTGGAAAGACTGATGGGGGCAGGGGGGTGTGTATGTATGCAATTCTCTGTGAAAGGAATGGCCTTTTTGAAGACTGGGATAACACACTAAAAGATGTACATTCCTCTTTGGAAAGACTGATGATGTCACCACCCTATAAATACAGCAGGAGAAGGGAAATCATCCAGTAATGCGAATAGCGCGCTGTCCTAATGTGTCTCTCTCAAGTATCATAACATAGTTAGGCAGGGGGTTTGAATTCTGCAAACGCTGTGTGTAGGTATGCAATTCTCTGTGAAAGGAATGACCTTTTTGAAGACTGGGATAACGCACTAAAAGATGTACATTCCTCTTTGGAAAGACTGATGATGTCAGCACCCTATAAATACAGCAGGAGAAGGGAAATCATCCAGTAATGCGAATAGCGCGCTGTGCTAATGCATCTCTTTCAAGTATCATAACATAGTTAGGTAGGGGTTTGAATCCTACAAATGCTATGTGTGTGTTTGTCACACAGTTTGTCAATGTGTTGTGTGTTTTGCTTTTATTATTGTATGACATATTATTATAACAGTAATTTCAATGCACACATCAGGTATGTGTGTGCCACATACAGATATGTACCTGTGACCTTTAATAGTTCCTATGTGTGAAGCTTGCCTGATATGAATACAGTTGTTACCTTTGCCAGCATGTGCCGCAGCTTCCCAGACCTTAGGCCATACATGTATGTTGGTGACAATGCAGGCTACTGCAGTGATTTGTGTCCTAGGCCAACTATGTGACACACACCCATGAACGCTTTGATAGATTAATGTGGGTGAGGGTTCATGTCTGGAGTATATGTCAGACATGTTAAAACACAGCAAAGTCTGTGAGTGATGGACATCCAGCGTAGGTGTATGGCAACTGTTGCCGATATGCATACAGACACCTTCTTGCTTAGGTGATACACAGAGGGACTGCAGAATACCTTTGGAAATGTGAATATCACAGGATAGACAAGATAACACCTGTCCACATGTACACACCATTACCTGTTCTACATGATGGGTGCTACCACCTACATGGTACTGTTGGAATACTATGTTAAGTACATGCCGATGACAATGCTACAGTTGGTTACAGCAATACAGCATGGCTTGGACAACAGGTATCTGTATGATACCCTTGTGGTGGTTAGGTGTGTCATGTGTAGAATGCATTGTAGGCCACTGTATGCATTTGCAGTCATGGACGAACATATCCGTAGTGTGTTGGCATGTATGTGAGACTGGTATATGCCAAAGAGTATTGTTCCCAGGGATGTGTGGGGCTCAGTAAGAATGGCTACTGGTATAGTGTAGTACTGCAGGGATATCATTGACACCGTGTTCTTACATCTGTGTATCAGTTGAGGAGACACCATGTAATGACCACTGAATGTCAGGCTATGTAGGCTGTGTATACTACCAGAATGCAGACCATTGACATTTGGAAACTGTATCACCCACAGCATACTGTCAAACCATGTCATGTTCCATGCTAACCATGTTCACAAATGTACACCTGCAACTCTGTGCTGCAAACATCACACATGTACTGTCCACACCCCAACACATGAAGGCACAGGTACACACAACAGCCATTTGGCACATGTGCAGACAGTACACTTTGGGAATTAACACTGGTGTATACAAAACTACAATGACAATCATAGTGTTAATGCATCATGCATGCTCGGATATACCCACAATGATAACATTACACTGTACTGTTAACAACATGATATTACTACAGTGCTATGTAGTCACCCTGTGCATCAGCACCATGCTATCATTTTCCTGCATCAATGTTACAGATGGCAGGAGGTGGCACAGTTTCATCATATGCACAGGATGTGCACTTGGTTTGCCAGAGTCTGCCATTGACGCATCCAATTGACATATATATGTGTGTGTGTGTGTGTGTGTGTGTGTGTGTGTGTGTGTGTGTGTGTGTTAGTGAGAGACAACAGTACAACATGGGGCAATGTTGATGCGATTGTGTGTGTGTATGTGTTATCCCTAGGTGTTAGCATTATGTGTGTGTGTGTATGCATGCACACAGTTCCACCACGTGGCTGCCATATACGGGTGTTTGTGGACAGCCACAGACTGTACCTGCCAGGTCATACAGATCACTGTCTCTGGTCACGGACATAGTACCTGTGCCTGGCAGGGGTGCTACAGACAGTATCAGGTACTAAGCCAGACTGGGTACTGTCATCAGAGACAGTGGGTTGTTGACTGGACACATGTCCTTGCTGGGACTGTACAGAGCCACATGCACATGGTCTTCTAGGTTCATACTAGGCTATCTGCCCTAGGGCATTTATAAGCCTAGCCAGAATGTGTTTGGCTTTCGCCACCCATTTTAAATTAATTTTGCTATGCCCTTTTTCGAGGTTAGTATACTGTGCCTCTGTCTAACAGTGACACAGAAGTGATACCCGGGTTAAACCTACGATCTCCCATCCACTCATCAAGATTCCTCCTGAAGAGAGTCAATGAGGGACTCTGCATAATCTGGACTGGGATTTTATTCCAGAGTGAAGGGTGACTCTGGATTATGAATCTATCCCTCCAGCATGTCCTATTTATTTCAGTGCTGAGGTTCAAGTCTCTCGAGCGCGTAGCTCGATGGGTTTTGGATTTTCTGAGTTGCAGCATGTCCATTAATTCCGGGTTGGACATGGCTTTATACATCCGGCACAGATCGCCCCTGAACAGGCGGTATGCCACTGAGTAGAGCTGGAGCTTCTTTAACCGGGCAGCATATGGCATCTGTTTGAACCCTTTGATCCTCTTGGTGAGGTACTTTTGGGGTCTTTCCAGTTGCTGCAGGTGTCTGGTAAGGTACATCCCAAAAGTGGCATTCTACTCAATTATGGGCCTGATGAGGGATGAGTAAAGAGGCATGATGACCTCCCCTGATCTAGATGTGAATCCCTTCATGATTAGTTGGGCTATATAAAATGTTTTTCTAACCACTTTGGCCACGTGGTTGTCAAATGAGAGACTGCTATCAACTTGGGTCCCCAGGTCCCTAATTACTTCTTCTGTACTTAATGGATTACCACCTATGTGGTAATTTATGGACACTTTGTTTTTGCCAAAGGGGATGACTATACACTTTTTGGTGTTTAGCTTGAGGCCATGGCTCTGGCACCAGTTGTCTGTTTCTATGAGGCCCTTTTGGAGGATGCTTGTGTCGGCTGGAGAGTTGATTATGGTGCCCAGTTTGCAGTCATCTGTGAACTTGGTCAGCCACAGTCCTTCCATGTTGGCCTGTACCTCTGAGAAATATATACCGAACAAGAGAGGTCCCAGGACTGAGCCTTGTGGGACGCCACTTGTAACTGGTTTGGAGTCTGACATGGCTCCAGCAATTCTAACCATGTGGGTTCTGTCCTTGAGCCAGTTTGCAACCCATCTAGTGACATAGGGGTTTATATTTAAGCTGGTGAGCTTATCTGTAATGCCCGAGTGGGGTATTGTATCGAAGGCTTTTGCGAGGTCCAGGTAGGCTGTGTGGACCACCTTCCCCTCATCAATGGCCTTGGTGACTGTTTCAAAGAAATCAACCAGGTTTAAGAGGCAGGATCTGCCCTTAACAAAGCCTAACTGGGTAGGATCCAGTGTCTGTAGGTCCCCAATATCTTTATTTATGAGGTCCATGATGATCCTTTGTATAGCTTTGCAGACCAAGCTAGTTAGGCTTATGGGGCGATAATTTCCAGGATCCATTGAGGCACCACCTTTGTGGAGAGGGACCACTGTTGCTGTATGCCACTCTTTGGGTACATATCCTGTAGTAAGGCTGAGATTGAACAGTAGTTTTATGTTTGGGTTTAGCTCTTCTTGGAGTTCATGTAGGATGCAGCCCGGGACACTGTCTGGTCCCATTGATGCTGTGTTTTTTGCTTTAGAGAGGGCGGCTCTTACCTGAGCATCTGAGATGTCAGGGGGGCAGCACTGTGCTGGGATAGATATTTGCCCTTTTGGTGGGGGGGGGAGAAGTTTGCGCTGAACCTGTCAGCTAGGATGTTGGCAATGTCTGTGGGTTCGGTGTATTTTTTGTCATTTTGGACTAATTCTGAGCATATCTGGGAATTCCCACCCAGGTTCCTAACATAACTAAAGAAAGCCTTGTGATTATCCTTAGTGTCCTGTGCAATTTTTCTCTTGAAGCTGGCCTTAGACGATTTTATGAGTGCCCGTAGTTTTTTGCTAATACTGATCAGAGATGCCTTCCCTTTTTGGGATTTTGCTCTATCATTTAGTAGCTTCCTTCTTCTATTGTATAGTTTGTTTATGGCTGGGGTCCACTAGACAGGACATCTGCCTTTGGAGGATTGGGTCTTGGTTTTATTTGGGATTGCATGATCCATGCATTCCTGAAGGTGTTCATAGAATGCATTTATAAAGGATTCTGCGGTCTGGGCCGTATTTTCCACAGGCACCTCGGTTTTGAGGAGTGTAAAATTTGCTTTAGAGAAGTTTTTCACTGTGGTTTTCTGGGCAGGAGGTGGGGTCGGGATGTGAATATCCAGTGAGATTAGTTTATGGTCTGATCTTACCAGTGAGGGATACACTTCTGGTCTGGAGCATAGAGTCCCCATGTTGGTGATGATCAGGTCCAGTATGTTTTCCCCTCTTGTGAGAGTGGTAACAAGTTGTTCCATAGCATTTGAGTTTATAAATTCTAGGAACCTTTGGGCTAGGGTGTTGGAGCTAGAGTAATGCTTCCAGTCTATGTTTGGGTAGTTGAAGTCACCCAATATAATGGTGTTTGGAGATACCTTCAGATTTTCCAGTGTTCTCAGGAAGGCCGAGTGGGGTTCCTGGGTTTGGGAGGGTGATCTGTAGCAGGCTATAAACTGGAAGGCAGTTTTACCCACTGTTAGTTGCACATGGATAGTCTCTGATGCTTCGTGCTGTGCCACCAACCTGGAGGTGTGGGTATCTTTGACGAATATTGATACTCCCCCTCCTTTTGTGGTTCAGTCCAAGTTTTGGGGCTGAAAAGCATGGTATGAGGTATAACCTGGTAGTGCTGGGGTGCTCTCGGGAGCCTTGAACCAGGTTTCTATTACTGCACAGATATCGATGTTCTCCATGCAAAGGAGAGTTTCAAGTGCATGCATCTTGAGGTTTAGACTTCTGGCGTTGAGTAGTATTACTCTTAGTTTCTTATCCCCTGTGATACCTATGGAGGTGGGCTTGTCTTTTGAGCCTTGCCTAAAAAAGGCACTATGGGGGTAGCAAGAGCCTTTGCCAATATCCGAAAGCCCAGGGGTGACAGGTGCAAGCTGTCCCTAGCGAAACATCGTGGCTTGTTGAGCATGTCATCCCAGGCTGACAGGCATTGGATCCCCTTTGAATGACACCAATACTTAAGCCAATTGTTGAAATTGATCATCTTGTCTTCATATTGTGGCATCATTCTTGGTGAGGGTAAGATGCTACTCAAGGTCAGGGTCATACCGGCCTGGGCCACATGCTCAGAGAGCTCCTCTATGTCTCTTTTCATGTAGTCCAGGGAGGTACGTCTCAGGTCATTCACACCAGCATGGACAATGACTGAGTCATATTTGTACTTGCCTTGGAGTGACCTGAGTGCTTGTGTTATGTGGCAGATCCTAGCGCCCGACAGGCAGCTCACCCTGACCTTCTCCTTGTTCAGCCTGGTGAGTGGGACGTCAGTGTGCCTGACGATAGAGTCACCTATTACAAGTGTGTAAGGTGTGTTGTTTAGCCTTAAGGGCTGTGACTGTTCGGCACACTGGCTTTGTGAGCTATGTGTTGCACGTGTTTTGTTTTGGGGTAGCGGTTGCTTGGGTATCTGCTTTGGAGGTCTCTGCTGCTTAGGCAGATTTTTATTTAGAGCCTCCGAGTATGTTTTTGTGTGTTTATGTGTTTGGTTTGCTGTCGTGGTAGGTTTATGTGAGACTGGAATTGTAGTGAGTGTGGTTTCCTTCTCCTCCTGACTGGTTACGCCAATACTGAGTTGGGAGAGCTTAGCCTCCAGTTTGGCTATATGGATGCATCTCTCACATGTGTTGGAATTTGTTGGGAGGAGGAGAGGGTTGTCTGTGTACATGAGGCAGTTGTAACATTGCCTCAAGATTCCCAGATTCACCAGCTGGACCGGAGAGGAGATTGACAACTGACCTTTGGACATGCTAGAATAGTATTGGGAATTCCTTTATAATTGAAAAAAAAGGGCCAATGGGGAACAAGGTTCTCAAGGGGAGTTTGTGAGGGTGTAGCACTTTTAATTTTTTAGTGCTGACTTATATAATTGCTTTAGTGAGCAAGTGCCAGGTAACTTAAATGCAATGTGTTACAGGTAACTTAAATGCAAAAATGACAAACAGTAACTTTCTTTTAAGTGAAACAAGGAAATAAGTACAGTAAGCAATGCAGATATCACTAGGGATCCACAGAAGTGCTGAAAAGCCGCGTTTTAGGTGGTATTAGCGTTTCAGGGAAATAAGCAAACAAACAACAAGCATACAAACAAAGCTAGATTCAGCAAGCCTGGATCTAGTCTATGCTACAGCAAACAAGGTGTACCAATTTCAGTAAAAAACAGTTGAAATATGCAGGCACTATAAGCCTTTAACCAGAAATTCCCAGCTCAGAAGGGCAGAGTCCAGCCTCTCCTCCCACAAGAGTGCAGACCATGAACCTTCTTAATGTAAAATAACTGGCCTGAAGCCCAAGTGCTTAAATTAGAACTAATACACTTTTAGAATAACAGACACTGAGCCCTCAATCAGCAGTTCCCAACTTAGAAGGATGTAAGCTACCTGTCCTGCCACCACAGTGCAGGTCACAAACCTTCCTAATGTAAAACAACTGGTCTGAAGCCCAAGTGCTTAATCCAAAAGACTTAGAATTATAGCTACACTTTAATCAGGTTACTACCAAGCAGTAGTAAATACAATTGAATACTTTAAAGAATGCCTGGATTAGTGCTCAAGTTATACAAACAAAGCTAGATTCAGCAGGCCTGGATCTAGTCTACGCTACAGCAAACAAGGTGTACCAATTTCAGTAAGAAGCAGTTCAGATATGCAGGCACTATAAGCCTTTAACCAGAAATTCCCAGCTCAGAAGGGCAGAGTCCAGCCTTTCCTCCAACAAGAGTGCAGACCACAAACCCTTTTAATGTAAAATAACTGACCTGAAGCCCAAGTGCTTAAACCGGAATCAATACACTTTTAGAATGACAGACACTGAGCCCTCAATCAGCAGTTCCCAACTTAGAAGGATGTAAGCTACCTGTTCTGCCACTACAGTGCAGACCACAAACCTTCCTAATGTAAAACAACTCGTCTGAAGCCCAAGTGCTTAAACTAAAAGGCTTAGAATGAGTTACACCAAGCAGTAATAAATACAACTGAGTACTTTTAAGATGACGCAAAAGCAAAATAAAGTAGGAAGAAACACAAATACAGTAAAAGCAGAACATTTTTTTTTTCAGAAAAGTAGCAAAAACAGTAGTAAAAACAATTCACTTGCAGTGCAAGCTGGCACACTTGAGTGTGTAGCAATATTAGTCCACACACAGTTTGAAAAAATGTAATTAAATTAAAAAGGACTAAAAGCAAGTGCAGAAAGGGTTTATTAGGTAGAATGCGGTAAAGAGATGGGACTGGGGGTGTGTCCTAGATCAAATCTACAGTGGGGCGGGCACTGCAATACAGTGACAGCACAGACCCAGCATTGCTGGGGCTGGTACTGGCACTATGGGAGCGGCTGTGAATTTGTTGTTGTCCGCGATGACTGCCAGCTGATGATGTTGCTGGCATACATCCACGTCGACGCCTCAACTGTCCTGCACTGTCCTGGCTCCTGGACATGTAGTTGTGGAAGAGATCTAATGTGTCCCCCCAACGTCTATCAATGACCTCGTTGATATTACGGATGGCAGCCGCAACATCACGCATAGTGTCATTCATAGCGGTGCGATGTGCTCTAAGCTCCCTCAGACCCTGTCTGGTGTACCGTTCCATACGTGCCTGTGCCTGCATTACAGCCTGGAACATAGCTGAGGTTGAATGACCTCTGTGGGCATGTCTGACAGGGGCAGTACGACCACAGATGCTCCCACGAGAACCCCTGGACATCTGCCTGTGTGGTACAATGTCAGGAATCTGGCCATGGCTGCTGTGAGGGGATGCATGTGCCAGTGATACCACACTACCCTGGTCAATGCCCACTGTATGCTGTCCCTCAGCTAAGGACATTGGTGACAATGGATGTATCGGCAGGATGACTGTGCACATTGATGGGGTTGACTGCTGTGTAGTGTCGATTGGCTGACCAACGACAGACTCTGTCACACCTCCCTGTGCCATTACACATGTATCATCATTATCACTATCCCCAGCAGTGGCTTCAGGTTCCCTGCTGCACTCCATCAGAGCATCATCAGAACCTGTGAGAGGAAGATAGGAAACTCAGTTTACAAATGTGTACACGATGTTAGCACACATGCACACAGGCAGACAGGCACACAGGTACACATGCACACAGGCACACATGCACACAAGCACACAGGCACACAGGCACACAGGCACACTCCTCAGTACAGCAGATACAAACACAGACACACCTGCAATCCAACACATACACAATACTGTTTGAGGGTGGGTGACAGTATCACAAGGGAAAACATCACTGCACATGTGTCAGCATGCAGATTATGTGTTGCATAGGAACATGCAGTGCAAGTGTAGACAGCCCTTGTCAATAACAGTATACGTGTACTTGATGCTTGTGTGTAGTTGTTCAGTGATTGTCTCCACTCTGGGACACAATGTGTACAAGGACAGAACAATGTTGTGCAAGTGTTACAAGCTGTGGGTGCATATATTTGCACACACACACACACACACACACACACACACACACACACACACACACACACACACACACACACACAAAAAACACATGACGGTGCTATGCAATGACTGCTATGTGTACTTTTCTGGTCGGTGGAACTGGATGTGGTGTAGTAATGTGAGCCATGATCAACATGCTTCTTGTGGTCAGTCAACAATAATAATGTGTGCCAGACAGGCAGCTAGCATGCTGTACCTGAAGTGCAGTAACATGACTACATCCACAATTACACAGCCTCTTGTTACATGGGTATGTAAGGTGGCCAATAGTGAGCATTGCCTTACATGAATGTATTATTTGTTCCAGACTGATGCACAAAGACATGATAGGCCTCTACCCCTCAGGTATATTATGTGTGCTGTGTAGATGATAAGTGGGATACTGAAGGGTGGCCATACAGCAGGTGTCATAATTGGTCATTTGTAGCAGGCTAAGGTGTAGTGTCTATGCCAAACATGTGTGTGTTGTGTACATGTGTATCAGGTATGCCTATACAATGTCCAGTACTGTGTTGTCACACATGTGTGTCATGCTCTGTGTATCGCATGTGAGTGAGGCAGCTACTGAGAATAATGGGATATGCATAGTCTCACAGCAAACATGCACAGCATGCATTATGTGTAGGTGTGTTACATGTGCACACACTACACCTCCATATGACATGCACATGTCATTAGCAATAGTATTGTTATTACGCACTCACCAGCATGGATTGGCTGCCTTGCTGTCACTCCAGAGGGACCTGCAAAAATATGAGAGTGATTGCCAGTGGCCACAACTGTGCCTTTGATACTGTGAGTATGATAAAGTACAGTAGTACAACATGTGGCTTTCACAGGTGTACAGATTATGCTCAGAATATCAATCTTGCAGAAGAATCGGCAGGTTAACAGCTACACACACAGTACACATCTCACACATGCATAAACTACCAGTACAGAGAACAATCAACTACAGATATGGCATTTTACCTGCACACTCCATTTCAACGTGCTGGGTGGCTCCGGCCTCCATGATGACACATGTTTGTGGATGTTGTTGTTGTTGTTGGCCTGGAGCCACAACACTTAGGAGGTGCTCCTCCACACTGGTGAGGGGGGGATGGATAGGTACCCCACCACCTGTGGCAAGCTGGTGTCTGTGGATATCAGAAGCATGCTGCCGGACATGTCTAATTAAATCACTGCAGTGATGGCGTACCTGCTCATATGTCCGGTTATGCATGCCTATGTCATTTACCCGATAGACAAGTTCTTGCCACAGTGCAGCCCTATCTTGCTGGTTCTGGCTAGTCCTGGAAAACAGCACAGAGAAATTCTGCACCAGGCTCTGGTGGATCTCCTGATCCTCTGCTGCTGTATAAGGTGGATTACGCTGATGCACCATCACCCTGGAAGGAAAAGAAAAATATGTGAGCAAGTCATGTGGCACACTTAATATTCTAATGTACTGATATCACTTAACTGCCATATATACCATCCGTCTGTCTATCAGGGGATACACATGTTCAATACCACATTTCAGTGCTCAGCCCACAACTGTCTGACAGTGCCTGCCACACTCCATACAACAAACTAGTATACACCAGCACTTGGCACACTGTTTGGGATACAATGCACAACCTCACACTGGGGGTATGTATCAAGCTAATGGATGAAGAATATTGTCATCCCTTGCAATGAGTGCAATGCACATTTACAGTTTCAACAGTAATCCATCCTAGTCTTTGATGCCATACCCCTACCTGACATATGTGCACAGTTGTTAATATAGCCAGCATACTGCTGTCACAGAGTATACATGCTGCCAGGTACACACACATACCGTATAACATACATGTGATTGCAGCCATGGTACAGGCATCATTACACACACATTACGCATACATACAACACACAAATGTATGACGGCACAGATGAGCATTAACTGTGTACCTTATAGTACTGTGTGCCCCTACTTACAGATACTTATGCATGAGGTATGTAATCTGTGCAGACTACAGGAAACACACCAGACAGTGTTACCAGGGAATGTGAACATACACCATACTGTAGTGTTTAGGCCTACAACTTCAGGTAGTACAACAGTTCATATGTGAGCTGGATTCAACAGCAGTACCACTTACTGAACATACATGTATTGCTTCTGCCTACAATGGGACACCGTACCCAGGGAACTACGGCACAACATATGCCAATCTACTATGTTTGCATCCCGATAACTGACACATCTTTCTCTGGCCTCACACCTAGGACACAAACTACCATGACAGACACAAACTCACGCTAAGCTATCACACCTTTACAGACCTTGCACACAGTCAGTGTCACACTCATTCAACCTCACATAGCTGGTATTGCACTGAGTACATGTGTGGGTGAATTGTGTCATAGGTAGGTACTATGCTATTGGCCCTGGGCCTAGGGCAGCCTAGCCATATGCTACCCTGCCCTTTGGGACACATGTAATGTGATTTTACTTGCTCCTGTGAAACGGTTATACAGCGGTGACTCACAGGGCATATTACCTATCTCCATAACATTCATCAGGGGTATGTATGACATCTACTAATAAGGAGCCTTGTTTGTTAATGCTGAGTGGTTTAGTCCAGGGTATGGCATATTTGTGTATAGGAACCTGTACCTCCAGCATGTGCTGTTTAGTGCAGTGACAAGGATTAGGGCCCTAGGTCATGTAGGCTGGACGGATTGTGAGGTGTTGCCATGGTGGTTGGCCGACTGGTATGGGTGTGACATAACTCTGTATGTCCAGCAGTGGTAACCTCTGTGTAGGAAGTATGCAAGGCACTCTAGCTGTGGTTTTGTGAGTCAGTCTGCATAGATAATGTGTTTGAGGGCATTATCAGTCTTTTTTAGGTATGTCTGTGGCCTTTCCACTTGCAGTAGTTCTCATGGGAGGTACATACTGCATAGGACATTGTGAGGTGTAGAGGGGTACACTGACTTACATTTCCCTAACTGACACACCTTTTGTGATGACACGTACCATGTACAGGGATTACAAGACTAGTGTGCCACTGTGGATATCAAAGGGGAGGCTATTGTACACCTGTGTCCCATGTTCCCTTTTGACACCTCCAGTGGTAGGCAGGCAACCACCTATGTGGTAGTTAGTGGGTAACGTGTTTTGGAATGGGGTATGGTACTGCAGTATCAACACTGGTGTTCAGTCCATGCCTTGGTCACCAGGCACCTGTTGCAATACATCTGCTCCCATGTCCTCCTCTCTCACTCATACATATACATATATATATATATATATATATATATATATATATATATATATATCAATATATACATATCCATATATATATATATATATATATATGTATGTGTGTGTGTAAATATATATACATATCTACATATATATATATATATATATATATATATATATATACATATATATACACACTGCCATATATAACCATATATATATATACATATCTATAGACATTCATATCTATCTGTATATATGTATGTATCTATATATATATATATATATATATATATATATATATATATATATATATATATGTATGTATCTATTATATCTATATGTATATATATATATATATATTCTATCTATCTATATATCTCTATCTAAACATACCTCTCTATGTATATGTGTATATATATATATATATATATATATATATATATATATATATACACACACACACACACACACACACACACACACACACACACACACATTCTTCTAAACATCCATTGCTGTACATATACATGCGCATCTAGGCACATAGACTGCCCATCTTTCATGGTGGGAATATTACTTCTGAAACAGTTGTGAGACATACCATTCTGTAATGATATCGCACAGTGTTGTACAGAATGCATTATGCTGTCCTCAGGCCATATAGCTGTAGCAGGCCTCACTGGGTCAGTCCCACAGACATTCACCACCACATGACATATACCTGCACTGCATGCTGTTTTCAATGCCACACACTACAACCTACATTGATATGTGCACATAGCAACCTTCAACTACATATGTATGTCCAGCCAGTACTTTAAGTGACTTTAGAACTGAGTGTCAGTTCCTTAAGGATTTATTTTTAAACCGAGGTTATCCTATTGAGCTTCTAAATGACCTCATTTTAGAGGTTGATTCCAAGAGAGTTAGTGGTATATACAAACCTTTGTTGAACCAAGGTATTGATGCCCAATTTGCTACTGCCAATCAATCAATAAATCAAAATGTTTCTACTACCTTTAGGAATTTTTCTTTGAGTTTTATTACTCAATATAATCTAAATTCCAATGATATTTGGGCAATATTTTTAAAAAACTGGCCATTGGTCATTAATTCAGTTAACCTTATTGAGAAGTTAGGGAACGTCCTTTGTTATATACAGAAGAAGTAATAATTTAAAAGAAATATTACAACGAACATCACATTCCCATGTCACAGCAAGGACTAGAGGCTCATTTAAATGCGCCATTGTAATATGTGTAAAGTTATAACGACAGGTAACTCTTTCTTTGTTAGAAATACAAGGTACCAGATAAATCATAGGATATCTTGCGAATCTAAATCGGTGGTCTACATTGCTTTGTGCAACTGTTGCCCATCGTTTTATATAGGGTAAAACGATACGCTAATTGAAAGAAAGAGTTTACCAACACCTTTACGCAATAAAACCACTGCTGGAGAATGCTTTAGCAAAACATGTACATAATAACCCAGGGCACTCATTTAGATTTATGGGTATTGACCAGGTACCTTTTAACATTAGGGGTGGTCCTGTTGAAACCATTCTTGAATGTACTGAATTAGCTTGGCAGCTGAATCTAGATGCATTTAGACCTGTTGGCCTAAATGAGAACTGCAATATTTCATGTATATTGAAGCTGAAAAGTTATTTTAGGTAAATGTTTCAGACTTCTTCTTTAAGAACAGTATGTTACTGACTTCTTGTGTAGTAATACTGATAGGTTTTTTGAAAAATGGTTTTATATTACTAAAAGTACATTTTCACAATATACAATGAATGTATTCTTAATTTTAGTACAAACAGTTTTTGTTAAGTACTTATTGGTTTGTTTTTATTATGTAATTGTTTTTAATTAAGCTCACATGATTAGGTTTGTTTTGTCACTTCCTCTATGAGAGTATTTAAATGTTTTTGTTAGCTGTTTCCATTTGTATTTTCTTCTGATGAAGCTGAGGCAGGAGCCACGGCGAAAACGCTACTTTTTAAGAATAAAAACTTTTGCGTTAAAGAAGTTACTTTGAATTCTCAATTCCTTTGGTTAGAGTTGGCTTTCCGGCTACAAGGTTGCTGTTTTCCAGTTTTTTGCACCAGTTTGTTTGCTTGTTTTTTACTAACATATGTATGTCCAGCCTTCACTAACAGTTGCAGTATGCCCCTTGCCCTATGCACATCTTCATATACATATAGATACAGACTGCTAACACATATGGAGGGTTCACAGCATGTGGATTACCTTTCAGACTCATCATTCAGATGCCAGCAAATACATATCTGTTACATACATTACCTTTGTATTTCTCACCTCTGTCAGTTGTACCTGTTGATGTGTTGTATTTCTGTATTTTGTGGATTGGTGTCTCAGACAGCTTTTTTTCTTTTGGCTGGCTTGCTTGCTTTTTTTTTTTTGGTCTCTGTCTCTGTCTCTGTCCCTCCAGTTGCTGCAGTGATATTATTGCATGTGTGGACTGGCAGTACAGGCTGCTTTTGTAGGTATCTGCACATGTGCATGTGCATGTGATGGCCTCTGCACCAGCTGGTGGCCAGCATTTAGTAATTGCATGCAGCCTGCTGTGTGGTAATTGCAATTCTCACTGTGATTTCAGGACACTGCTATAAAATGATAGGTTAGGTAGGCGTAGGCCTTTCAGTTTTGCAAGGTGGGGACCATGCTGGTTTGCTGTGGACACTGTTGTGTCAGTCAGAAGGTTGGTATATCGCTCATATCTAACGCTGTGTTGTAGCCACTGAAATGCATGTTGTACTGAAACCTGGCTGTTGCTTCTTCCAGTTCACTCTTCTCAGTGTGTATGTTAACTCACACCTGCTAATGATAACACTGTTTACGTGAGAGTATGTACTTACCTGTGGGATTTGAGGATTAACTGGCATACAACAGTAGTTCTTGCAATGTGTTGCTATGGCTTTTCTATTTTCCCTTTACATTCACCCCTTGAATGCCTGATATTTGTCTTTACTGGAATGTGTTGCTATGACTTTCCTATTTTCCATTTACATTCACTCCTTGTAATGCATGATATATTTCTTTCAGCACTAAGTTCTTGTATGTCTGTTGTGGCTTGGTGGTACTTCATGCAGTCTGGTGAGTCCAAGGTCTGGGGTTTGACACTTACAGGGGTATTTTATTTTGCTGCTGAGCAGTACTGGGACCTTGTCATACAGAGTGAATAAGGCACTTTTAAACAGTTGTAAGTGGGAAGCAGGAAGTCAGTGGGGACACCAGCTAGGGATGTGCAGGTTGGGTGTAGGGAAGGTCCATAGTTGCACATTTCTTTAACTGCAATAGCTGTACATATGTTTGACATTTGGTGTGACATTTGAAACCTTCCACCCCTGAGAGAGGGGTGAGGACAACTACGTATATTGTACTAAGAATTATGATTATCAGGCACATGCAGTGCTTGTGAACTGCTATACTGTCATTAGTATGTTAGATATTTCTGTGTTGTACTCCTACATAAGGGCATGCTTGTGGAAGTAATTCTACAGCTATTCGCAGAGTGTGTAACAACAGACAGACTGATATGTCTGTGTGTTTCTGACACTTCCAGGCCTGAGATACTTTCAGGTATATATTTGACCAGCCTCAGGGAAAGGTACATATCAGTGATATACACCCGTGATATATTTCAGATATTCTGCAGTTGTGACTGTTGGATATTTTGAGCATATGTATTACTACACCATTTCTGACATGCAGATAGTGTCTACTGTAACTTATTGACAGTTACCATTACGTGGGATTCTCCACCTATCTGCCTACTGTTAGTACATTTCACAGGGAGTCAGTGGGGCACAGGTAACATTTGTTTGCAAATCAGGGACATCCCTGTAAATCAGTCACAGTTGGGAGGTCTGGCCTCTTACCTATTCAAATATGGCAGTGTTTATCCTGCTCTGATACTGTGTGGGGTTTGTAAGGTGCTACTGTAACATTATTACCTACTAGCATGGCTGTTCTCTTATCACACTCATGTAATGCAATTCCACAAGAATTGCCAGTAAAGATACACAGAACAAGCTTTGTGTTATGGCCTTCCTATTTTCCCTTTACATTCACTCATTGTATTTCATGATATATTTCTTTCAGCACCAAGTTCTTGTATATCTGCTGTGGCTCATTGGTAATTCATGCAGTCTAGTGTTTCGAAGGTCCGGGGTTCGAGACTGATAGGGGTATTTTATTTTGCTGATGAGCACACTACAGGCCTTGTCATAAAGAGTAACTAAGGCACTTTTAAGCAGTTGTAAGCGGGTTTGCGCGAGTTTGCGTGATGCTTAGCTATGCTTATCTACACTTAGCTAAGCGCACACAAGCGCACACCCGCTGACTACTGCTTAAAAGTGCTTACTCCCGCTAACACCCGCGCTAATTTCTTTTAAAGAAAAGAAAATGGGGAAATAGGACAGTGGTGAAAAAGGGGGCACAAAGAGGGTAGGACAGTAGGAAAACAAGCTCGGGATGTGCAGGAAGGATGTAGGGAAGGCCCATAGCTGCCCAATTCTTTACCAGCAACAGCTGCGCATATGTTAGAAATTTAGAGTGAGATTTGACACCTTCCACCCCTGAGAGAGGGCTGAGGACAACTAAATATGTTGTACAGCCAATTGTAATTATCAGTTTACATGTCCAGCAGACATGTATGCGAAATGGGCAGCTATGTATGGGGCGTAATTTTTTTGTGGGAACAGAGTGCCCTTTTTTTTTTTTTCAGGTGAGAGTGGAATGTGAGGTACAGGAAGTAGGTATATTTGGGGAGGTAGGTTGGGGAGGTTAACAGACAAGACAAACAAGACACATACAGGGGCAGAGTATGACACGTAGGGGGTAAACACAATTGACGGGGACGGATGTTTGGATATCGCAAGCCCATGAGCCCACAGATGGCAACAGTGGAACTGAGATCCTCTCCCATGGGCAGTTACCACTGCGCCTTCACAGCCCAGGCCAGGGCTGTGCTGGGGGCTCGATAGGACGGGCAGGCACACCCGTGAGTTGCGCCACTCTCGCCTCAAGCTGGCGTAGGGTATCAGTCATGGAACGCCTGATCTCACTACACACCACAGACCGGACCCTATGGAGGGTGAGTGGAGGCTCTCCTCCGGCCACGCTTGCAGAGGGGGGACGAGCCCCATCCCCTGCAGCGCTTCCACCCGAAGGTGGCACAGGACCACCGGAGGAGGAGTTTCCGGCCTGGGCACTGGTGCCAGGTTCATTCGCCAGATGAGGTGGGAGAGGTGGGTCCGCTGGAACCCACCTTCCCTGTTGTCCTATGTTTAGCAGTATTATATGGCATTTTGGATTAGTAACAAACAACACCATTCAAAATTAGTTGTAACAGCATGCATCAGTATTCCCATTAACCAAACACACATGAATTCCGAACATTGAGCAGCAAGCATAACACATGCATATTTAGAACAACAGTGGACATTCAAATAGCATGCAGGGTTGATTGGTGGCAACAGGCCATCAGGTTTGGATATGTGAACAGGGCACATGCTTCAACGTACATACAGATATGTATAAACCAACAGGACAAATGTCCATGGGAATTAATTGTGAATACACATACCCAGTTTGGTGTGGAATGGCATCATTTGTGAGAATAGGGTAGGGTGGAGAAATATTACATTAACAACTTAAACTACCTATACATATGCTGTACATTCCTAGTAGATGCAGATATATATCCCCTACATATATTAGTACAGTTTCCTGTATGTAACCTTAGGAATGTTGGTGATGGGAATGTTACTGCTACATTAATATACATTCCATTTTTATTCATATATGTTCGTATCTGGCTGTGTTCAGGTAAAGCATCCTGCTACATTTGATTTATATGGGTCTAGACAACTGTGGATGTTCAGCATTTCATACAACCATACTATCTCCATAATGCAAGGGTACAACAACATATCCAAAATGTGGGACGGACGCAGTCCAGGTATTGTATTTTATTAAAAACATTACACTCTTTGGTTGTGGCTGTCTCATTCATTTCATTATGTAGTGACTGCAGTATAACTTTATTCCAGACTTATTACAGATTTCTTGGTCGCTTCAAACTCTCTTTCTCACACTCTCTCACTTATTTTATATTTACATTTCAGGATAATACTTAATTCTAGGCTTTATTAACATTTATTACTGGGTTACAACAATCCTTTCCAGCTGACTCACTTATTTCATATGACAGAATTTACAAGGATGTATCCGACACTTGTCTATCCTTTGTTGACTGATTACAACACTCATTTTCAGGCAGAAGCAGTTATCTGATATTACAATACAGGTGGAAACTCTATTTGAGACTTGTTTAATCTTTATTACTGGATTGCAATACTCTTTTCCAGGCTGCATCACTTATCTAATCTTACAATACTAGCAGAATCTTTCTTCTAGGCTTATTTGACCTTTATTACTGGGTTACAACATTGAACTCTTTTACAGGCTGTCTCACTTCTATTCTATAACAATACCAGCAGAATAATTACAAACCTGCCTGGTGGCGCAACCTTGCCAGCCTATCAGCATAGGCTTGCCGATTTGCGGAACGAACACCTGCAGCTGTAATATAAATGAAGGACTATTGGAACATACCTATTCATACTATAGGCTAGGATAGCATTTCTTACATACTTAATTACATGGATACTTACTCAGTAGTGGGGCGTTGGGCATTTGATGGGCCTCCTGGATTCATCGGTTCAGTTGGTCCTCCTTTCATCGCTTCAGGTCCGCATGGTGGTGATGGACCTGTTCACCAGTCCTCAGAATGCCTGTGGCACTGGTGAGATCATGTGCCAACCAGTTCCATGCCTCTGCCTTGTATGCTCCCCATTGAACCTGGCCCTGCATGAGTTGGCCTTCATGATGGTGGACTAGGAGCCAAACCATATATTTTGACTCCTCAACGCCCCACCTTTGTGCTCTAAAGTGATTTCTCTCTCCTGCACCTGCCATCCTGACTGCAAATCGGTACCACAATCAGTTATGGTGTGTATTCCCGCCTATGGGGCTTATATATGCCAGTTTTCCCGCACTTATCTGTGATTGGCCATTTTGGATATTTCTCTGCTTACAGCAAACCTGCTTTGTCATGGTTATATTTTCATTCATTCCTATATGTATGGTAATACTGTGTTTCTAAGTACAGCTGTCATGGTTTAGTGGTTCAGTACTTTGACTATGGTGCACAGTATCCCGGGTTCGATCCTTGTCATTGCTTTTTATTTTACTACTGTCTAGACAGGCTAGGAGGTGTGTTTGTGTAAAGGCGACTTTGCTACAGCTTTCCCAACGTTGCCCGACGGTAAGCTGGTTGGCGCGCTGCGCAGCTCTGCGCAAATGGCTTACGCTGGGGAACGCATTATTTAGCTTTAAGCACTCATATTAAGCTGGGTAAAGCACTTCCCAGCTACGGGCACTCATATTAAGCTTGTTATAGCGCTGCTCAGCTACGGGCACTCATATTAAGCTTGTTAAAGCGCTGCTTGTTAAAGCGTTGCTAACATATGGGCAATTATCATCTTTTTTTTATATATTACATCAGTTTTGTTCACAAATACATGGGCCATTTCATTACATTTTACTTAAATTATAGTGATATATGTCAGGGGATTGTTTCATACTTATTTAAATAAAAATGGAGAATGATATTGTGGGTGCTCGAACCGTGACTACCACCTCTTTGGCTGACGTCTCTACCACTACGCTATTGCTACTTGGCTTCATTTCCATATGTAGATCTTATATACTTTTGAATGTCTGCTAACTGGGGCTGAGCAAAGGACATGCCCGTGCAAACGAGTGCAAATGCGGGCAAACATTTTGGAAATTATAAAAAAAAAAAAAAAAGAAACTGCTATTTTTACATTTTATATATTTTCAGTAGGGTTTAGTCTTTGGGGATGTGTGGTGTTGTGTTCCTTGACATTTCAGCGGACTCGCTCGTGGGTGTTTACTTTCAGGACTCTGACTCTTTTGGGGGCGTGTCCCTTTGCTGTACTCGGCAATCGGACACGCCCCCTACTTTCCTACACGGACTGTGTTAGACTAGGGTATGATTCAGCATGCCCTCATGAATATGCATGGCATGCTGACATCATACCATTCAACTGCAGCCTCCGAGTAAGACATATTAAGTCTTACACGGAGTTTTCATGAATCCGGCCCTATATCTTTTGTACCCTGACATGTCGATTTTGTTTCTCACTGACGTTATGCTAGGCAGCACATCAGATTAGTAGTATAGCCAGGGCTATTTTAAATTTAGCTGCAGATAGTCAGCATTACCACTCTAATAATGCTTCACTGCTGTGGAGGCATATACTTCAGGGTCTGGTGTGTTTGGAATTGCATCTTAGGCTGACTGCCATTATTAGCCTGTGTACTTTGATTGCAGTTTCTTCACAGCACACAGTAGCTTAGTGGGTTTGGTGGTAGTTTGTGAATTTTGTAGGGTAGTGGTATGTGTTTTCTCTCTTTTTTTTTTTTGTTCGTTTCGGTCATTTCCCCCCCACTGACCATAAAGCCACATCCGCCATCCCTCTTTGGGCACCCAGTAGACACTAAGGTAGAATCAGTGATTGCAAAGCCATCCCTAGTTCATATTCAGAGTATCCAGCTGCATAGATTCATAGATAGTCCAAGACCACCAAGTCTCATGACCATTCTTGTCTTGTCTTGTCAGTGCATCCCCTCAGGAAGTACCTGCCTTCTGTAGGAGGGCAATACCAGTCAATCCCGGAGTAAATTTGTGGACAGCTGCCCAGTCATCTACTTTATGTTTAAAGGAAGATAGCGAGTCACATTGCTTAACATGCGGTGGAGTTTATTTCAGAGATTTGGAAGGTGCTGGGATATAAACCTGTCCTTTCACTGTGTTTTATTCCATCTGTTAGTGAAGATTTAGGTCACTATTAGTGGATATATTGGACTTGCAAAGAAACAGGAGGGCCAGGACAACTGGGTCTCTATCAATCAAGGTTGATTTAAGGATACTTAAAGCTACCACATGAACTGAAAGTGTTCTAGGCATATGTAAATAAATGTATAAACATGTACTCTCTCAACCATCACTTTACCTGTAATATATAGTGTATTTCTATATTATTCTTATTTATTTTGTAATCTTGGCTGCAATGTATATTTCTAATTTTTTGTTTGCACAATCCTCGTGTGCATGTTTTCCTGTTTTACTGTACATTTACTGCTCTAACATTCTACATATACCTGTCATCCACTCTGCATTTGGCAGAGCACTGTCATTTTACCTTCTAAAAGTTTGTAATTTCCACTGTTCTGCTTGGACATGAGATAGCTCTGATTTCTTATTTTTTCATTGGTTCTGTTTAAGAGCCAATAAGAGAGAGAGAGAGAGACACTTCTGGAGCTTGTTGCAGTCAAAACAGGCCAATAACAGACAAGCAGTCCAGTAATTTGCAGACTTTTTTAAATGAACTGTACCAGCAGTGCAGAATGTCCATGTCCCTTATTTTGCTGATATTTTTGTCTGTCCCTTGTCCGATTCCTGATAAATCACAGAGGACTGCATGCATTCATCAATAATGCCAGTAACAGAGTTATATCTTTCTTATTCAGAAAATATATGAGTGGGATCAGCTGATCGCACACGTATGATGGCATGCATGATATTGCAGCTCTTGTCAGGTTCTGGTAAGTGCCTGCAAGACAGTACATTTGAGAGTGTGTATCGGATAGCGTATCTCTGCTTTTCAGCGCCTCTGATTATGCAAAATGTCTCTAATTTTGGCCCATAGTTTTGCTTGTCCCTCAAAAAAACTTAATTGTCTGAAAAATCATTAATGATTACAATCAGTAATGCCAATCAATGAATTCATATTTATTATTATTATTATTCAGAAAAACTGTTGACCTAAAAAGTGAAGCTGGATTTTTCTGTTCCTCCTAAAACATGTCGCCATTTGATGTGGAATTCAGTCATTAAATCATGACAGACAAGAGTCCCAGACTTCATATCCTTCAGGAAATGTTTTTTGATGCATATCTTGTTATTTAGCAAAATTGTGTGCAAGTAAGAGCAATATTTAACATCTTTTCTTCACTTTGGTTCTATGCATGTGTTTCTTGAGCTCAGACGTTGAGAGGGTGGAGGTATTGCAATAGTCTGCACTATGGGGTCTCAGTGCAGGGAGCTGAAATACAGTTATAGGCCCTTACTGAAGTTGTCTCTAGTAGACATTTCAGATGCATACAGTCACACAAGTGGCTGTAATTGTTTTGTGTGTGTGTGTGTGTGTGTGTGTGTGTGTGTGTGTGTGTGTGTGTGTGTGTGTGTGTGTGTGTCTCTCTGAACCAAGGGCATAGCTGTCAACTTTCCCCAATATGATTTTGTGTCATATTTTTTTGGACTGATCCTTGTAAAATCTGTGATTTCTTTGCAAATTGTTGTTGATTGCAGTCAATAAGTAATGGCTGATGTGAGTTTTGGACTTCATATATTTCAGAAATTGCTTGCGAATGCAAAATGTGTTTATTCTAGTACTCTTTTTTTTCTAAACATCTTTATTAAATTTACACCTATGACAAAGGCAATCTTACATTTATATAAATGAAAAACATGCAAAATGATATCAGTATACTTGCAAACAGTTTACATCACAGACACCACTGAAACAACTGTAGGTGTAAACATTATACATCACTTATAAACTATCCAGTCATTGTTAGTTAAGCATTATATGGCTTATTCAAATCCTGCCTCTTAAACCTTGTTCCTGCTCTGCATATATTGTTCCCACAATTCCCATTTTTCCTATGTAGTTTGCTCCGTCCATTTTCTAAAGATCCCAATTCCAGCTGTTTTATCTCTGTTACTATATTCACTAATTCTAGTAAAGTTGGTTTAGACTTTGATTTCCATTTTCTAGTAACTGCTTTCTTAGCAGCCACCATACTTAGACTCAGCGAGGCTTTACTAAGTGCAGTATTTAAAATCTGTCCTGATTTTTGGTCTTTGTTCCTGATTCTTGAACTAAGTGGTTAAAATAGCATGGGGGGTTGTGGAGGATTGTACTATATGGTTCTGACGGCAGCAAGATGAAGTCTGTGTTGGGGCTGTTCTGTATGTATTTATACTTTCACTGGATCACAAGGAGGCATCGAATGGGAATGATTCAAGGCTTTAAAAATGTTCATGGGCGGTTACTAGGCTAATGGGCCTAGGGCCCCTAGAAGCCTAGCCAAGTTCAACCCTTGTTCCCTTAAGGGTCTAGAGATATGGTCTCTGTTATAAGCCGGTCTAAATTAGCACTATCTGCCTTTGTTATATGTTTTATGCAAAAGAAGAAAAATGTAAGCGCTTATAGGCAATACTGTGCTTAGATGGAAAAACAGTTTTGGAATGTTGCCGTAACTGGATCTACATAGCGTACAGAATTAAAATGGGCAAAATCATCTTTTTTTCTTGAGAAGGGAGAAATCACATTAAAAATGTTCCAAATGGGCAAGAAAAGTGTAGGCCGTGTGGCTTTGTTTGCAATTCTTGTTATGCAGGGTTTAATATTCCACTGGAAGAGCTTTTGCTATTGATTGAAAAATCAGACAATGTTCCATTTAATTCCTTGGCAGAAGGTGATACCTGGTTTCAGATGAATCTTCCTGTATTAAAACGTGATACAAAATTTTGCAAGAATTACAAAAAACTGCAGTGAAGTAAAAGTTTTTTTTTTTTTTTACAGGAGGAGTAGAAAGGAGAGGAATTCGTAAGAGAGCAGGAGAATAATAGAGAATATATATTGTGTTATAGTTAGAGTAAGTAAGACAGATCGTTATCCTGGGACTTCAGTAACGTGTTCTTTCAGTAGTAGTTTGCACTTGTGACTGTCTGGGGTTTTACAACGTGTTGAGGGAGAGAGTTCCAGGCTTTGGCTGTTTTGTTTGAGTAGAAGGAGTCTCCATAGATGTAATTAGATTTAGTTAAGTCTCCATAGATGTAATTAGATTTAGTTACCTTTAGAAGTAATTTGTCAGATGATCTAAGGGATCTAGAGCTAGAATTTTCTTGAACTAGATCAACGAGAGCAGGACAGTTGCTGGGTTTGTCGATCATACTGTGATCAGGGGTTAGTTGGCTATTAGATAATAGGCTGGGTAATTCAATACATTTGGGCTGATGAAGGGCATAACAGTGGTGAGACTTATGTGGTAAGTTAACACTAAATTTAGCTATTTTGTTAGAGCAACTTTCTACGTTAAGTCGGTTTCACACAGCATGGTATAGATTTGGGAGTAGTAAAGTTGGGAGATTTGAGACTAGTAAGTAGTATTGTCTGTGATATACACCTCCAACATATTGCAAAAGAGAGTAAGATCCATTAAGTGGGTATTTATGATACCACTGGTCTCTTGGAATGTGTTACAGGCCTGACAGAATAGGATCGGTAGAAGTTTTATACACGTGGCAGAGATAGACCCTCATTAGCCGTATGATATGTAGAAGAAGAGCAAGGCTTTGAAATGGTCTGCATGGTTTTTATGATTTAGGCCCTGATTTTTTTTTTTTTTTTTGTGAGAATGTGCTGCCTTAAACAAATGACTGCATTGCTTCTGACCTGCTGTTGTTTGTATGTTTTAATACCCAGCAAATCTGTTCAGAGTAAAGGATGAATATGTAATTCACTTAGCCCAGCAGTGTATTTAAATCCAGACTTTTTTTTGTTATGCAGGGTTTAATATTCCACTGGAAGAGCTTTTGCTATTGATTGAAAAATCAGACAATGTTCCATTTAATTCCTTGGCAGAAGGTGATACCTGGTTTCAGATGAATCTTCCTGAAGTCAGTCCCAGCAGTAAGTAAATGGTTACATAATTAAATGATTTGTATTTGCAATTCATCTTTGAATAAAATGTAGGAGCTGAAGGAACATTAGAGACTGACAATTAATAAAAATCAGCTACATCTAAAGTGCAAGACTTAAAGATGGCAGTCCACAAAGGGGCCAAATCTTTTAAGCAGGTATTAGAATAAAATGCAGTTGGACACAGTTATAACACATTAAATCATGTTCGTACTTTCACCATTTGCTGCTGAGGAAGCAGATGTTTCACTACCCTTCCAGTAGTCTCTCCTGCCTCTGGGATAACTCCATTATCTCAGTCTGTAACAATAAGAATAGTGACATCTGTGTAGACCCTCCCCTACATTCACCAAACATACCAGTGTGAAGGCCAAAAGTAGCTAGTCACCAGAAAGCTGCAAGTGTGATGGTCATTTATCTCAGAACCTTGATTTGCTTTTATCAGAAGTGTGATAATTCCCTTCCTTGAATAGTCTTTACCACTGTACAGTCTCCAAAAACCCCAGGATACAAACATTCTTCAAAGAATAATGAAATTGTCTGAGTCATTAAATTAGCAGATCAGATAGCTCAATATTCCTAAAACAATACTTCTTCTTACGGCTTTTCCCGGTTAGGGGTCACCACAGCAGATCATCTCTCCGCTCATGATTGGCAGTGGAATTTTATGGTGTCGAGTTGCTAGCCCAGCGCCCAACCTTTCACAGAAGGCACACACATTCACACACTCACACCTAGGGCCAATTTAGAGTGTCCAATCCACCTACTGCATGTCTTTGGGAGGAAACCGGAGCACCAGGAGTAAACCCACACGACCACAGGGAGAACATGCAGACACCGCACAGAAGGCACCCCAGCTGAGAATCTAACCGGAGAACCTCTTGCTGTGAGGCGGCAACGCTAACTGCTGCACCACCGTGGTCGCCACTCCTAAAATAATACTGATCACTGAAAAGTCCTCTTTCCTGCTCTGCACTACCTCATACAAACTTCTGAAGTGACTTCTCTCACATAGTCTCATTTCTGTCTCCGCAGTACCCCCAGTAGACACTCATCTGTATAGCGCTACAAACATCTCCCTTTTAGCTTTTAGCACCTAAGAGGTCCTTCTTCAAAATGGGTCCAGCAATGTAGAATTCCCTGACTGCCAACATTTGTAGTGCCCCCTAAATAAATTTCAGAAAATCAGCACAACGGCATCTAATTAAAACATTCCAGTGCAAATAATTGGTACTGCAACACAGCTCCTTTCGTCCTCACTTACCACTCTTTTCCTGCTATTCCCAAAACTGCAGATCACCTCTCTCTCTCTCTGTCTCCCTCCTACCTTCCTCTTTTGTTTTCCTTCCATTAATCCACAATGTGTTACTGACTGTCCTCTCTTATTACTTATCAAATCACCCTTTTCACTGCTCCCTTTTACTCCTGTCTGTCTTCTCTCCATGTTTACTCACTCTCCTATGTGCAATATCACATCTCCACTAACTCACTGTAAAGTGGCATGAAGCTACTAAAACACCAAATAAATTACCTTATAAAACTTAAAATTTTATGTAACTTAAACAAAGTAGTTTGAGTCTTAAAATTTAAGTTTTATAAGGTCTACAGTTGATTTATCATTCCTGCACTTTCTTTCAGCTGTACAGTTAATTGCTAGTTTTAAATGTTCATCCTGTACATGGTTTTGCCTTCTGCACGGGTCTGTTTTTGTACACATTCCCAGTGTTTCATTGCTATCACTCCATCCTTTACTCTTGTTATATTTGTCTCTAATGAACTCCCATTTGTGTCTGTGCAAAACAGTACCAAGTATATACTGCTGTGCCTTATGACATATAGTCTCAGTTTTGTTTGTTCATTCTGATATTTGAGGTCGGAAAAGATTGCCTTTTTGATGACACAATTATGAAGGGTTTTTTCTTTTTTTATTGGTTTTTTTTTTCAGGCTTTCTTAATTGCCTGGCAGAAAATTCTCATTTGTAACTCAAAATGTAATTTAGCTTTCTCTCTTGGGCTTTAAGCATATATTCCAGTTACTGTACAGGTGACCTTCTCACCAATTGTAAATATTGCCATAAATGTGTCTTTCCCATTAGAAGCCATAAGAATCATAAAAGAGATACTAGAACTTTTGTGCTTCTTATAACCATGTTGTATATTTATATCCTAGGGCACCCCAAAATAAATAAATCATGTAGGTTGATTTGCATATTTATGTAATAAATAGAACTTTGCTTCCACATTATGAGAAGTAGTAATTGGTCATTGAACCAGTTAGATGCAGCTGGTTTTCCAGAATATGAAAATGTCAAAATGGGAGAACTAAAACAAACAGTGGTGACAAAATCGTCAGTAGAATGAGAGGGGCATTGTTGAGACTGAAGAGCAGAGAAGTTGGGGAAAAGATGAGAAAACATTTACATGGTATACATGACGTGACTCATTAACAGTAAACCTATTTCCGTAATCATAATTAAGTCATTTTAGTAAGTATTTACATGGTATACATGACGTGACTCATTAACAGTAAACCTATTTCCCATAATCATAATTAAGTCATTTTAGTAAGTATTTACATAGTATACATGACGTGACTCACTAATAGTAAACCTATTTCCATAATCATAATTAAGTCATTTTAGTAAGTATTTACATGGTATACATGACATGACTCATTAACAGTAAACCTATTTCCCATAATCATAATTAAGTCATTTTAGCAAGTATTTTTTGTGTGTGGTTTAAACACGTTAGGATTGTCTTTATGGATTGTTTTGCTGTTAATATTGAAGAAATTCAAACTTCAGTGTCTTATCTCTTAAATCCTTTTCTAAGGATGAATTCTGATTAAGATCATCTGAAAACCTTATTTAGGATTATCAACTCATTTATTTATTTGTTTGTTTGTTGGTTAGTTGTTTTATTCATGTCAGTGTCTTGGGAGCACAGTGAGTACAGCGCAGAGAGACTAATCTTGGACAGCATGCCAAGTCTGTTGCAAGGCACACATATACACACTCACATGTAATTTGGAGGATTGATTGACAGCTCATGTAGGAAACTGGAGCATCAGGAATGAATCATAGGTGATGTCCTTCTATTCATATGCTGCAATATTCATAACATCAGGGAGTCCGCCTCCGGTGGACTTGTACATCCGGCCAATATACCAAAGTCTAAAGGTACTGCAAAGTACGTGCAACGGTGCACATCACTCAGTGTACATCGGTCAAAAAGAGACAATGAGTATAAAGTGAATGTCAGCACGGACCTACCTCAGAACTTTTTTGCCACCTGTCTGACTGCCAGCTCCGGTTGTCTCACCAGAGAACTCATGTTTGTGCTTCAGATAAGTACCCCATAGGTGAGTTTTCTTTTCCTTTTGGCTACTGTGTTGTTTTTTTGTTGCGAGTACATGTCAGCTAGGAAGGGCAAGTATCAGCGTGAAAGGCAGATTCCACATAAAGACTCCCACGAGCTTTGATTATTTTGCTTAGTCCCAGGCCACAATGACACATCCTGCGAGATCTACAAGGGCTTTGTTCCTAAAATCCTCCATAGCCACCTAGCATTTCTTAGGTTATATTTGGAGAATCAGTGCCTTAAGCACTTAGCTGAAGACATGGAACCGACACTGGACCCTTCAGAAGAGCTGCAACACAAGAAGGTCAAGAAGCCTCGACCTGATCCTACAGCTGCTCCCTGTACTCCAGGCATCCCTCCTGAAGCTGATGTAGCCCTGGAGGCCTTTGCAGAGCTGCCATCAACTGGTACCTCAGTGGAAGTGATCAAGGAATCTGTAGGCACATCCCAGAGGGATTCATAGGTGTCCGACACGGGTGCAGGGGGGACCGTAGCTGGTTATCTCTGAAGACTCATGCAACATGACGCAGATTGTTGTTCATGAGGATGTTTTTACGGATGTCATGGAATGTCACCTGACATCAGGCCCTTCTACATTTCACCGCCTGGCTCCTGAGGCTCCAAAGAAGAAGAAATTAAAAACTAAACATGTTTCCCCGGCTCCTCAGGACCAGGCTTCTGACCCTGACTAGCAGGCCTTTACCCAAGGCCTCTTTAATGCCTTCATGGCTCTCCACTAGACATCAGCCCCCTTCATTTCTAATGCAGGCCCTTTCTCTTTCTACCCCTTTGAAGTGGCTTTCAGAGGATGCCTCTTCTGAAGAGGATGATACATCAAAGGATGATTTTCTTGCTTACTCTACCCAGATTGCTTCTACTCTGGGTTATGCCTCCCCAGAGGAGGAATCTAATGGTACGGATTTCCCTGGGAGGATATTTCCTTTGGAGAGACCATTTTGAAGATGAAAGACTTCTTTAAGTGGGATTGTTACCAGGTTTCTGAGATTCAGAAGAGGTACTATGACCTCCTACAGATGGAATCCCCTAATCCTTCATCCACCCCTCCAGTCCTGCCAACCTTCTTGGATGCCTTCACTGCAGCTTCCAAGTGACCAGACTCTCAGTCCCCAGCCCCCAAGTGCCCTGACAGATTTTACAAGGTGCTTGAGAATGCCAGGTTTATTTTTAAGGCACCCTCGGCTGACCCAGCTACTATATCAGTGGCAGCAGATAAAGCTTCCAAACTTCTACCCTCCACCTCCCTGCTTCCCTCTGATAATGAGAGCAAGGTCATACTTCTGCAGCCTTGGCCTTTAGAGCAATGAATTTTCAGACCCGCATGACCAAATATTCCCTGGCTGTTTTGGCAGATGCAGTGAAACTCCTGCTAGCGCTTCCGGATTCTCCCAACAAAGCCAAGCTTTCCAGCATTCTTACTTCCTGCTCCCAAGTTACTAGTCACTCCTCCAAATGTAGTTATGATGCAGTGGAGATTCAGCTAGGGCTGCAGATATGGGGTCTGTCATGAGGAGGTATTCATGGCTTAGATTACAACTCTTACCGGATGATATCAAAGCTAAGCTCATGGATGCCCCTCTGGACAACAAGGCCTTATTTGGCACTGCAGCTGCAGAGCTTTTTAAACCTCTTCAGGAAAAGGGGAAGGAACTCCAGGATTTAAAACACATATGTGTCCAGAGAAACTACCCAACCAGAACCACCTTTGTTAGGAAGGCAACTAAATATCTCCCACCCAAAGGTAAGAGGAATGCTGTGAGACAGGTTCCCAAGTCTGATTCTTCCATACCTTCTCAGAAACAGATTTTTCAGGCCAAACCTGGTAGCCTGTAACTACCAGGTCCCAGACCCATCTACCCCCCCCCCCATTCTCTTCACCTCTCTCTTTCCCTCCAGCTTGGAAACCTATAACCCAATCCTGTCCATCATCAAACAAGGTTATTTCATGGTATGGGAAACCCATCCTACCTTCAAAAAATCCCATAACCCCCAAAGGACCAAATGGAATTCTTTCCAATAGTCCTCTACTCTCTTCTTTCTCAGGGCACTATCCAGGAGGTGTCACCCAACCAAAGGGAAAAGGATTTTACTCCAGGATGTTTCTGGTCCCAAGAAATGATGCCCCTTGGCAGCCCATTCTAGACTTGTCCCATTTAAACACCTTACTAAAAGTTCCCTCGTTTCACATGCAGACCCTTCCTACTCTGCTCCCGCTGATTCTTCCCCAGGCCTTCATGGTGTCACTGGATATAAAAGATGCCTACCTTCACATCCCCATTCACCAACAGTTCAGGAGATTTCTTCACTTTTCTGTGGCTTCCTCTCATTTTCAGTTTTGTGCTTTGCCCTTTTGTCTGTCTACGGCACTGAGGGTCTTCACAGAATGTTTAGCCCTTGTTGTAGCCCACTGCAGACTGCAGTGTATATAGATTTTTCCATATTTGGATGACCTGCTCCTCCAGGAACTAATCACCAAAAATGCTGCTGGACAATCTTTCCTACATAATGTCCTTTCTGAGAGTGCTAGGGTTTGCCATCAACCTCCAAAAGTCTTCCCTGACCCCTCCCAGGATCATGTCTTCCTGGGGTGCAGGATCCTGACAAGCACAATGATAGCTTTTTTACCCCCAGAAAAGATCCTGTCTCTCAGCTCATATTTTCAGGACCCAATACCACTTCAATCCTTGACTGCCAGGGAATTCTTATGCCTCCTGAGGTTCATGGCCTCAGCTATTCCAATGCTTCCCTTTCCCAGGCTTCGCATGAGTAAATTTTAATGGTTCCTGAGAACAGTTTGGAAGCAAAACTCTCACCCTCTGGAATTTGTTGTTCCCCTCCTACCCTGTTTGACAAAAGAGTGGTGGATTTTCCAGATCTCCAGAAATCCAGGTCTACCACTTCCACCCACCCAGGATCTGTACATAGATGCATCAGACATGGGATGGGGTGCAACTCTGGGAAACTGGAAGATTAAGGACGTGTGGTCCCCTCCTCAGACAAAAGAAAATATCAACATAAAGGAAATGAGAGTTTTGACCTTTGCCCTCAGAATCTTCAAGTCCAGGATTTCACCAGGGGTCTTAAGGTGGTTCACAGACAATACCACAGTCCTCTGGTCCATTAACAAGCAGGGAGAGACAAGTCCTATATCCTCTGCAGACTGGCATTATATGCCAGGGAGATAGCCCAGCAGAGTCTGTTTTCCCTCCAGGCTGTTTACATTTGCACAGATCAGAATGTAATGGCAGACTCTCTACACAGGTCCATGATTCAATCCCACGAGTGGATGTTGAACAGGGATGTGTTTCTGGACCTTGTCCATTATTGGGGTTTCCCTCAGATCTTTTTGCCTCCCCCATGGACAGACAGCTTCCCAAGTATTGTGTCAGGTCTCCACATACTGGAGCATAGAAGGTGGACACACTATCTTTTCCATGGATGGGGATGTTTCTGTATGCATCCCCCTCTTCCCATTCATTCAGAAGGTTCTGCTGAAAATTCAGTGGGATCAACCAGAAATCTTGCTGGTGACCCCCTTTTGGCCAAGACGGCACTGGTTCCCCCTTCTTCTACATTTAGCCAAGGGCAGTCACCAGAAGTTACCCAACAGTATAGACCTACTCACACAGGACAAGGGAACTCTACTACATCCATAAAGGTCTACCCTAAACTTGACTCTGTGGGTGATAGGGCTTTGATTCCCTTTAGACAATTTTACACTGAGGATGTGTTACAAGTTCTGCAGGAGGCCAGAAAACCCACTACTAGAAAATCCTACGTCTCAAAAAATACTTGCAACCACTGTCAGTAGAGGTGCCAGTGGTTTTGTCATATCTGTGTGCCATCTCAGCATGCTTACCTATGTCTCCTCCCTTGGCTTCCAGGTTGCAAGTCAAACTGCTCTTAAAAGGCATCCTTCATATTAGACCACCAAGGAAACCAGTGCCTCCTCCTTAGGATCTCAATCTTGTCCTGGAAAAACTTACCCTAGCCCTCTTTGAACCAACAATGTCATCCTCCCTGCAACACTACACATGGAAAACAGTTCTCCTAGTGGCTATTATCTCAGCCAGAAGGGTTTCTGAGTTGCAAGCCCTTATGGCTTCTTCTCCCTTCACTGTGTTTCATAGCAACA
Organism: Protopterus annectens; assembly: GCF_019279795.1. Taxonomy (NCBI): domain Eukaryota; kingdom Metazoa; phylum Chordata; order Ceratodontiformes; family Protopteridae; genus Protopterus; species Protopterus annectens. The sequence continues at coordinate 15,256,431 of NC_056745.1, forward strand.
GGTTTCTCTTTGGACTAACCCATCCTTTATGTCCAAGGTGGTTAATGAGTTATCCCTGAATCAGGCTATCAATCGCCCTACCTTCTTCCCATTTCCCCAATCCTCCAGTGAGAGAATTCTCCACACCTTGGACATTCACAAGACAATTCAGATACTATTTGTGCAAAACCAAGCCCATCTGTAGGTCTGACAGATTGTCTGTGTACTGTCACCCAAGGGCCCTAGGCCATCCTGTTTCCAAGCAAACTATTTCCTCTTGGATCTCTAAAACCATTTCTTTCTGCTACTCAGCCAATGGAAAGGATCTGTCTTCCTCTGTAAGGGAACACTCTTATTAGGGCTATGTCCTCTTCTGGGACCTTCTTTAAAGGATAGGATACAGCTTCTATCCTGGAGGCAGCTACCTGGTCCTCTGTTCATGCCTTCACATAGCACTACAAATTGGATGTTATTTCCAAGTCCAGAGCAGGGTTTGCCAGAGGTATTCTCCATGGCTTTGTTGAAAATGTTTCTGCTCCTCCTCCCAATTCCTCCTCTGCATGAGCTTTGATGTTCTCCCTCATGTTATGAATACTGCATCATATGAATAGAAGGATATAGAATAGTTGTGTAAAATCTTACCGTAACCACAGATGTCCTTCTGTTCTATATGCTGCAGTATTGCTTCCCCCCTGACTTCCTCTAAATGCTTGCCTGGTCCCTGGTTACATGTTTCTCACTTTTATCAGGCTGGTGCTTTGTGGCATTTGGCTCTGAGGTAGGTACGTGCTGATGTCCGCTTTATACCCAGTGTATGCTGAGTGATGTGTGCCGCCGCATATACCTTGCAGTAGCTTTAGACTTTGGTCTACTGGACAGACAGACGAGTCAGCCAGAGGTGGACTCCCTGATGTTATGAATACTGCATCATGTAGAAGAGAAGGACATCTATGGTTATGATAAGATTTTACACAACTGTTCTTTATTCTGTTTAGACCATTGCAATGAGTACAGAGACTGAATTATGGTGCTCAAGAAAAAAATATATAAATAAAGGAAAGACTCCACACTGAAGGTACCCCAGCCAAGAAGTGAGACAGAAAATCAAGTGATGTGAAACAGCAACACTAACCTCTTTATCAATCTGCCTGTGCCAGATTATGACGTGTCTTTGTAATACTTGAAGTTGGTTAAAGTCATCTTGCAAAGAGGGATGGCCAGAATCGTTAGAGCTAGCTTTCTTACTCTGCTTCCCCACAACATCTTCATAGTACATGGATACTTTGCAATGACAGGTATTTATGTTCCTCAGAGTAGCCATCTTTAATAAGAGAGGATCAGTGGTCATGCTTAATTTACCCACAGTTCACTTTTCTCTTGGATACCTATTAGGTAACACATGCAGCAGAGTATGCAGAAGAAAAAAGTCCCTGACCTAGATACCGTTAGTCGGTGGATGACACAGTGACAGGCAGATAGGAAGACAAGACATTTCATATCAATCTCTTTGCTTTAAGTAAGCATATAACTGAATTGTGTCTGAGAGGTTACAAAACTTTCTTCAGAGAATGAGTTGTTTCAGCCCTGAGATTTAAACATAACTGAGACTTAACACCAATCTGCTTTGGAACATAAAACTACACTAATTCTAACACTCAGTTGTAATCATCAGGGCTCCAAACTCAAGCTTTCAGTTTTGAGGGTTCAAAACCTGGGCAGACCACGTACACAACCACTGGTATTTATGCTGTCCTGGATTAGAGAACAATTTTATCCAGATGATTGATGCTACTGTGTCCTAAACCTTACTTAACTGTACTGTAGTTCAGTACGTTTTAAGGATTTAGAAATGTTCTTTCTTTGATATTGCTGCTGTTATTAGGTAATGCTGTGCAGCTGTCATTATTTTCCATGTGGAACGGCAGAGTGTCCTGTATTTCAGTGTTAGTACATGCAGTAGAATTAATTTTTTATGCCAATTATGTTCTCTTCTGTTCTTCCTATTACGTCAATATGTGTGTATTGTTTCAAAATTTGATATCATTGTAACTTCAAGTAACCTGTGATGTACCACATAAAAATATGCAGCATTTGATTTTTTTTTTTAAATGATGATTTACTGGTTAAAATTAAGGAAAATACTGTTTGAATCTGAAAATATTTTTAAAATGTTTTGAGTTAAGAGAGCTAACCTATACCAAATGTAAACACTAATGATCTATTTAAAAACTGTAAATGGTTGAAAGTCTAATTAAGTTGTAGAGTCGCAGTACAGCTTAGTTTCTACCATCAGTGAGAAAGACAACTCACAGGTAGATAGACAATCTCACAGTATATTAACTTGACTTTATCCTGTAGTTTGTCTGGTAATGTTCACCTCTCCCAAACTACCTGTAGCACCAGTAACTCAGATCGAATTCTTCATAGCTTGACATGTCCCAGCTTTTCAGGTGCCTACACTGTTTAATAGCCTTTCTGCTTGTTTTCTGAAGACAGAACTTTGGACTGAATCTCCCAGACATGTATATGTTTGCGCCTTCTGCATTTTCAAAATGAACACAATTCACAGTCAGACTATACGTTACCAATAAAGCAAAATGTACAGTAATTCTTAAGTAATTGGAAAATCTCAGTAGAGCTAATGCATTTTCGTAATCTGTGATCCTACACAAAAAATGCTTGGCTATATGTTCAGGGCCATTCTTTGAGCTCTTAGGAGAGATAGCCATTTATCTAAGCCACAATCTCACTTCAGTAAGTAAGCACACGTCCTCTTCTGGGCCTAAAAGCCAGAAGCCCATCTTGTCCAATGCCAGCAGACATTCAGGAAGTGCCCATAAAGCTGTGTTTGTTATCTTTTCCCAGACAGTATTGTTCTGAAGGCAATCACAAACTGAGGGAATGTAGTCTGCTGTTTAAGAGCATGTCCAGCTTTTATCTTGCACCTGTGTATTGCTTGTTTTTAGTCGAACTAGGGTAGGTGGTCAGTGGTGCAAGCATTCATACGGTGTGAAGGCAGAAGCTGTGGCTTTCAGAAAAGATGGCCATGACATTGGAAGCCTTACCTCTTTAACTCTGTTATATCTACAGATAAATTTGTGCATCTTCTGTGCCCTAATTGTCCATTTTGGCTGCTTGATTGGAAATTACAATTCTAGAAAGTATGGATGATTGTGTTTTAGTGTAGATTTTCTTGTTTTGAGATCGGGCTCTTACTCCCCTGTCTCTTGTTATTAAATATGTGAGATGGAGAGAAAGCATATGGAAAAGAGATTTTAATTACAGATACAGAAGATATTGCACCTGTATCTATTGTACCTGGAATTACCAACTGGTAGACCTGGATTTAATTACAGACACAGAAGATATTGTACCTGTATCTGTTGCTGATGGAATTACCAACTGGTAGACCTGGATTTAATTACAGATACAGAAGACATTGCACCTGTATCAATTGCTGATGGAATTACCAACTGGTAGACCTGGATTTAATTACAGATACAGAAGACATTGCACCTGTATCTATTGCTGATGGAATTACCAACTGGTAGACCTGAATTTAATTACAGATAAAGAAGACATTGCACCTGTATCTATTGCTGATGGAATTACCAACTGGTAGACCTGGATTTAATTACAGATACAGAAGACATTGCACCTGTATCTATTGCTGATGGAATTACCAACTGGTAGACTTGAATTTAATTACAAACACAGAAGATATTGCACCTGTATCTATTGCTGATGGAATTACCAACTGGTAGACCTGGATTTAATTACAGATACAGAAGATATTGCATCTGTATCTATTGCTGATGGAATTACCAACTGATAGACCTTGATTTAATTACAGATACAGATGATATTGCACCTGTATCTATTGCTGATGGAATTACCAACTGGTAGAGATGGATTTAATTACAGATACAGAAGACATTGCACCTGTATGTATTGCTGATAGAATTACCAACTGGTAGACCTGGATTTGAAACCTGTCTGGAGTACAACTGGGCAACGACAATATCTGCACAGAAGAAATTCCTGGCAATCTATTTCAGTAATATATGCCATGGAAACCCTTTGGGATCTTCCCATAAAGTTGCCATGAGTCGATTTTGACTTGGTGGGGGGGCATTTAGTTGTTTGTTTTCTAAAAACAGAATGTAATGAACCTTTTCAGTTTGTAAGGTAGATTTTATGACTTTCTACAAAAGTGTTGGAACTGAAGTCACGTCAATCAAATGTCAGTAAATGGGAAAATTACTGCCACCTTATTACTGAGTACCAACCCAGATTATTTACTAAAATCCTCCAGTACATGTAGTCCTTCTGGCCGGTTTGTTTCAGGATAAGATAGCTGTAGACTCCCATTATCTGCAATTCATGGTGACACTACAGTTTTGTAGAGTGGTGTTTTCCCCCTATATGCACAGTGTTGTCTCAGTAACACAAATAACAGCGAGAGAAGTGGGAAGTCCTAACAACAGTGAGGAAAGTGGGCATCCCTAATAATGGTGGAAAAATAGGTGTCCCTGGTAATGGTGGGGAAAATGGGTGTCCTTGATAATGGTGGGGAAAGCTTGCATTCCTGATAATATTGAGGGATGTGGACTGCCCTGCCTTGATCCTATTTCCAATGAGAAAGGTAGTGACTAAACCCCATTTTTGATTAGCCGGAGGATTGTCATAGTCAACAACCACTCTGATACTGACCTTTAATTCCATAAGCTTGTAATGTATCCCAGATAAAGGGCCCAAACCCCGTGTAAATTAAGACATAAAGTAGATGCTGGGATTCTTCTATTCCTACATAAACCAAAGTCTAATTAAATCCAGACTTAGCAAAGGCTTGCTGAGAAATCTTGACCAGTGTTGGCAGAAATAATCTTCCAGAAGGAATGGCACCCCTGGATAACAAAAACCTGCTTGGGTCTGCTGCTGCTGAACTCTTTAAGACCCTCCAGACCAAAGGCAAGGAACTGTAGGAATTGAGACATATCTTTGTCTCCCCAGTTCCACACTTTCAGAGAAACTACCCAGCTAAAACTTCTTTTGTTAGGCCCTCAGCTTAGAGAATGCAAGCTAAACCTAGAAAGGACCACAGGAAGCAGCACTCTTCCAGGTGTCTCTCCTCTATGCCTCCCTGTAAACAGTCCTTTCAAGGAATGCCTGGCAGTCTGTGACTACCAGGCCCTCCATCCAGACATCCCTCTTACCATGCACCTCTACCTCTCCCTTCTCACTTGGAAGCAGGTTACCCAGGACTCCTCAGTTATTTCTATTATAAAACAGGTAAAATTCTTGACCTGGGAAACCAGACCCTCTCCCAAAGGCACCCCTTCCCTACCCAGAGACCAAATCCCACTTTTCCTCCCAATTCTGCTCAAGGACCCATTCAAGAGGTTGCGCCCTCTGCAATAAGGAAGAGATTGTACTCAAGAATGTTCCTGGTCCCCAGGAATGAAGGTCCCTGGAGGCCCATCCTGGACCTATCCCACCTCAACACCTTCTTCTGAGTCCCCTCTTTCAGGATGCTCTCTCGCCCTACCCTTCTTCCACTCATTCTGCCTCAGACATTCCTAGTGTCCTTGGACATAAAGGCCTCCTACGTGCACATCCCCATCCATCCACTATTCAAAAAGTACCTCCGCTTCTCAGTGGATTCTGCACACTATCAGTTTTGTGTTTTACCCTTTGGTCTTTCTATGGCCCAAGAGTATTTACAAAATGTCTGGCCCCAGTCATGGCTTACACCCGAATGAAGAGAATACAGCTTTTTCCCTATCTAGACGACATCCTTATCCAGGCTACTTCAAGTTCCATGGCCTTGCAACACCTGCAGTTCACCATCTCCCTCCTTACAGGTCTGGAATTCACCATAAATCACAAAAAAATCCTCCCTGACACCCTCTCAGGATCAGATGTTTCTAGGATGTCTGATTTTGACAAGGGAAATGATGGCTTGCCTGCCACCAGAAAAGATCATGACCCTCACATGTTTCTTCCAGGGAATCCTTCCCCTCAAAACTATCTCTGCCAGAGAATGCCTCATGAGCTTAGGATTCATGGCCTTGACTATCCCCATGGTTCCCCTAGCAAGGCTACACATGAGAAAATTCCAGTGGTATCTGAGAAATATCTGAAAACAACATCTGCATCCTCTAGAGTTCATGATCCCCATACTTTCTTGCTTGTCCAAGGAACTGAAGTGGTGGATCTCCCAGATTCAGTCACATCCGGGCCTGCCCCTACAGCCCACACCCCCAAACCAAGACCTCTTCACAGATGCTTCAGACACAGGCTGGGAGACAACCCTGAAACATTGGAGAGTGAGGAATACATGGACCCCCATTCAACAAAAAGATCACATTAATGTCAAGGAAATGAGAGCCTTGATACTAGCTTTGGATATTTTCAAGGGTCAGTTTCTCCCTGGCACCCTGCTGTGGTACATCAACAAATGGGGGGACAAGGTCCTACCTCATGTGCAGACTAGCACTGCAGGCTTGGGAAATAGCACTGGAGAAACAAGTCCTTCTCCAAGCAGTATACATCCCCACTGCAGACAATGTGATGGTAGATTCCTTAAGCAGGACCATGACCCTGTCTCATGAATGGATGCTGAACAGGGAAGTGTTTCTGGACCAAGTCCATAGATGGGGTATTCTGAATGTGGATCTCTTCACCTCTCCCATGAACAGACAGTTCCCGACCTTCTGCTCCAGGGCGCCTCACCCAGAGGCTTTGGAAGGTGGACACTGTCTCGATCTGTTGAAGGGGATGTAGGTTTACCATCAAAATGTCGTGTCTGAAGTGTGCGACAATGGATATCTAAAAGTAAGTTTTCACAGGTTTATATGTGCGAAAAAAACATGCCAAATGCACAACAGTGAATTGTATTGTGCGTTCGCTGCTGTGAACTCGGCATATTGAGTGGAGATCGCACTATAGTGTGGATAAGGAAATATACCCTTTCCCTCACTACAGTGCGATCTCAGAGTTTGTATATATACGTAGCAGGGCATAGGGGGTGGAGGAGGGCTTGCCCCCCTGCAAAATGTGTGTTGTATGACACCCGGATGTGGTGGTATGTTCAAAAAATGTCGGCAATTTGATTTCGAATTGTCAACATTTTTTACATTTGTTCTTTTTCTCGGTCACTATCATAAATCACTATCATAAGTTTTGACACAAACATGTTCAAAATGATGACAGTAAAGCAGGATATGTGCATATGCATCCCCCTTCCCTCTCATTCAAAGAGTCCTTCTGAAAATTCAGAAGGAACAACCTCAAATCTTGCTGGCGACTCCCTACTAGCCAAGGCAGCATTGGTACCCCTACTATTTCACCTAGCCAAGGACAATCACCACAAGTTACCCCAGAGAATGAACCTGCTCACACAGGACAAGGGAACACTCTTACACCCTCAACTGCCCACACTGAACCTCACATTGTAGGTGATAGGGCGTTGATTCCCTTCAGACACCTGTATACAGAGGACATGATCCAGGTTCTGCAGGAGGCTAGAAAACCAATTACTAGAATATTTACCTCTCAGAGTAGAAGAGATTTTTCCTTATGGTGTCAGAAAAACAACTTAAAACCACTGACGGCAGACCCCACAGTGGTCTTGTCCTACCTGTGTGACCTTATGAAATCCAGACTATCATACTCCCCCATTAAAATCCACCTATCTGCCATTGCAGCTTGCCTGCCATTGGTACCATCTTTAGAATCTAAAATAGAGGTAAAACTCTTCTTGAGAAGGACACTACACCTCAGACCACCAAGGAAGCCTATTCTGCCTCCTTGGGACCTTAATTTTGTCCTAGAAAAATTGACCCTATCACCATTCGAACCAGTCAAAGACTGCTCCCTCCAACACTGCACTTGGAAAACCATGCTCATGGTGGCTATAACCTCTGCCAGAAGGTTCTCCAAACTCCAGGCCCTTATGGTATACCTCCTTCACTGTCTTCCACAAGGACAGGGTATGTTTGCTTTCTAACCTCACATTCATGCCCAAAGTGGTAAATGACTTATCCTTAAATCAGACTAAACCTGCCAACATTTTTCCATGTAGAACCGAGCAGAGAGGATACTGCACTCCCTAGGCATACACAGACAGCTCAGGTTTTATTTGGCCAAAACCAAATCCTTCCCAACATCTGACAGGCTCTTCATCTCCTGTCATCCTAGAACCATGAGTTAACCTGTTTCCAAGCAAAGTATATCCTCTTGGATATCTAAAAAACATCTTCTTTTTCTACACCAACCATGGTAAGTCACTCCCATCCCCAGTTAGGGCACACTCAAACAGGGCAGTGGCCTCCTCAGAGGCTTTCCTTAAAGGATTGGACACAGCTGCTTTCTTCGAGGCAGCTACTTGGTCCTCAGTTCTCACATTCACCAGACACTACAAACTGGATATGGGCTGTAAAACTGGTGCAGGATTTGCCAGAGCCATTCTTCATGGGTTTGTGGAAAGTGCTTCTGGTCCACCACCCCTTCATTAGGACACGAACTTTTGTACTCTTCCTGATGTCATGAATACAGCAGCATATGAATAGAAGGACATAGTATTGTTGTGTAAGAACTTACCATAATCTTAGACGTCCTTCTGTTCTATATGCTGGTGTATAGTTTCCCACCCAGCCTTCCCCCTCATATTTGCCTGATTCCACTTTCCTGGAGTAACCACTCCATAGTCGCTGATTTCAGTGGCATTCAGTTCTGAAGAGGTGTGTGCTGATGTCCACTTTATACCCGACATCCGTTTATGACTGACATGCGAGAGAGGCGTGGGACGTCATGTGCACCCTAGTGGTAGCATTTAACTTTTGTATAACGTTTGGACTTGTGAGAGTCATCAGAGGTAAACTCCCTGATGTCATGAATACAGCAGCATATAGAAGAGAAGGACATCTAAGGTTATGGTAAGTTCTTATACAACAATACTGTCCATAGAGCTTCTGGGAGGGCGTGTCTGTGTCATCAGTGTGGAGGCTACAGCAAAGAAAATAAAAGAAAGAAATGAAGCCTGGGGATGGGATACTTTCAGCTGAAAAATAATTGAGATCAGATGGAGAAGAAATGTAGTGCTTTGTATTAAGAATTTCATTTAATTTGATAAAATTAATAACTGTATAACCTAACTTAGTAGCTCTCCCAGCTGTAGGTTCCATGAAGGTAAATCCCTTTAATATGGGGTGTAGGGCTTGACGTGTCATAAACTCTTCCATGAAGTTTAACATAGCTTCTTGTCATCCTAAGAGATGTAATCTTAGCATCTAGAATTCTGTGTATGTACAGAGATCCAGGGTAGTGTTAAAATCCCTAAAAATAAGAGTCATTCCTGCCCACATATAATATACAGTCACTCTAGGAGCATGTGACAGTGGCTGGGTGTCATGTTCAGTGAGCCCACAAATAATATGCAGTCACTCTAGGAGCATGTAACCGTGGCTGGGTGTCATGTTCAGTGAGCCCACATATAATATGCAGTCACTCTAGGAGCATGTGACAGTGGCTGGGTGTCATGTTCAGTGAGCCCACATATAATATGCAGTCACTCTAGGAGCATGTGACAGTGGCTGGGTGTCATGTTCAGTCAGCCCACATATAATATGCAGTCACTCTAGGAGCATGTGACAGTGGCTGGGTGTCATGTTCAGTGAGCCCACATATAATATGCAGTCACTCTAGGAGCATGTGACAGTGGCTGGGTGTCATGTTCAGTGAGCCCACATATAATATGCAGTCACTCTAGGAGCATGTGACAGTGGCTGGGTGTCATGTTCAGTGAGCCCACATATAATATGCAGTCACTCTAGGAGCATGTGACAGTGGCTGGGTGTCATGTTCAGTGAGCCCACATATAATATGCAGTCACTCTAGGAGCATGTGACAGTGGCTGGGTGTCATGTTCAGTGAGCCCACATATAATATGCAGTCACTCTAGGAGCATGTGACAGTGGCTGGGTGTCATGTTCAGTGAGCCCACATATAATATGCAGTCACTCTAGGAGCATGTGACAGTGGCTGGGTGTCATGTTCAGTGAGCTTATAAGACTTTCCTGTAACACCGTTTCCTCTCACTGTTTTAACCTCCCATAGCAATGACCTATCTCCTGGAGTTAGAAAAGTGTTCTTGCTTTAAAGTCCATTTAAGATTCCATAGAAGCATTTCTGTAACTCTTATCTCAAAAGTATTACTACAGCAGGACATTGCCACCCCTCCTTTGTCTGTAAAGCCTTTTCTGTCTTTATTTTTCTGTCTGTTGTAAAACACACTGTTAGCGTAAATTTTTGAGATAATTTGCTGTATAGGATTTTTATTTGAATATGGTTAACTGGCCCTGAGATATCAAGACAAGACTTTTACATTTGTAACTGTATGCACCATTGATGGCTGGAGTATAAAATTGTCCCTGTTAACCAGAGTGTAACCATTTGTGACATTTTGCACAAGCTATCACAGTTTCATAGGTAGGTACTAGGCTATCTGCCCGAAGGCATTTATAAGCCTAGCCAAAATGTGTTGGCTTTCGCCGCCCCCTTAGATTAGTTCCCTGTGCCTCAGTCCAGCAGAGCCACTGAAGTGATCGGGGTAAACTTTCTGTTTCCCATCCACTTGTCAAGGTTTCTTTTGAAGAGTGTTAGTGAGGAGCTCTGCCTAATGTAGACTGGAATCTTCTTCCAAAGCATGGGAAGTCTCTGGGACAGGAATCTATCCCTCCAGCACGTCCTATTTATTGTTGTGGTGAGGTTTAGATCCCTAGAGTGTGTGGCTCAAGGGGATAAGGTTTAATTTAGGTGGAGCATGTCCATCAATTCTGGGTTGGACATGACCTTGTATGTCAGGCAGAGAACACCTCTGAGTAGGCGGTGTGCAACTGAGTACAGCTGGAGTTTCTTCAGTCGAGCTGCATAGGGCATCTGTTTGAGAGCAGTGATCCTCTTGGTGAAGTACTTCTGTGGTCTTTCCAGCTGTTGCAGGTGCCTTGTAAGGTACATCCCAAATGGGGCATTGTACTCTATGATGTTTGAATGGGTTGGGAGGGTGGCTTAATGGCTAAGGTCTTTGCCTTACAAACCCAAGGTGCAGGGTTTGAGTCTCACAAGGGATAACTGGCTAGGCTTAAAATGGCTCGCAAGGGCAGTTAGCTTAGTAATAAACTGTGAACCTATGAACCTATGATGGGTCTGATGAGTGATGAGTGGAGGGGCACAATGGCCTCTTTTGATCTGGATGCGAATCCTTTTGTGATTAGGCGGGCCACGTAGAAGGATTTTCTAACCACTTTGGCAGTGTGATTATCAAAGGAGAGATTACTATCTACTTGGGTCCCCAGATCCCTTATTACATTTTCTGTATTTAGGGGACTACCACCTATATTGTAGTTTGTGGGTACTTTGTTTTTTTCCAAAGGGGATGACTATGCACTTTTTGGCATTTAGCTTGAGGCCATGATTTTGACACCAGGTATCCATCTCGGTGAGACCCTTTTGGAGGATGTCTGTGTCAGCCGGAGAGTCAATTATAGCCCCTAGTTTGCAGTCATCTGTGAACTTGGTCAGCCATAGTCCTCCTGTGTTTGCCTGTACCTCTGAGAAGTATATGCCCGAACAGGAGGGGTGCTAAGACTGAGCCCTGGGGAATGCCACTTGTAACAGGTTTAAAGTCAGACCTAGCTCTTGCAACTCTCACCATGTGGGTTCTGTCCTTGAGCCAGTTGGCAACCCATCTTGTGATGTAGGGGTTTATGTTCAGGCTGGTGAGCTTAAATATAATACCAGAATGGGGAATGGTGTCGAAGGCCTTTACGAGGTCTAGGTAGGCTGTGTGTACCAACTTTCCTTCGTCTATAGCCTTGGTAACTGTCTCAAAGAGGTCCACCAGGTTTAAGAGGCATGATCTGCCCTTAACAAAGCCGAACTGGGTAGGGTCCAGTGTTTGGAGGTTCCTGATGTCTCTGTTAATGAGTTCCATGATGATGCGCTCCATAGCCTTGCACACCAAGCTAGTTACGCTTATAGGACGATAGTTCCCGGGGTCTGTTGTGGCTCCACCTTTGTGGAGCAGAATAACCTTTGCTGTGCACCACTCTATGGGTACATAGCCTGTGGAGAGGCTGTTTGAACAGTGTGTTTAGGTGAGGGGTTAGTTCGTCTTTGAGCTTGTGTAGGACGCAGCCTGGGACACCGTCCGGTCCCATTGATGCTGTGTTTTTGGCTTTGGAGAGGGCTGTTTTAACCCGAGTGTCTGTGATTTCAGGGACTCTACATTCTTCTGGTATGGTTATGGGCCCTTTTGGGGGTGAGAGGGGGGTGAAGTTTGCGCTGAACCTGTCTGCCAGGATGTTGGCGATTATCAGTCGGTTCAATGTATTTTGTGCCATTCTGCACTAACTCCGAGCAGATCTGAGCATTGCTACTTAGATTCTTGACATAGCTCTACATCAAGAATATTATTAATCATAATTTTCTTCAAGTTTACAGTCTCAGAAAAAAATAGTAAAGTAAAAGTTTCAACACCAAGCTGCAGCAATAAAGAAGACAAATAAAAATTAATACAAAATGTGATTATCAGTTCTAACAGTTAACAAACCCAAGAGCTTAAAAACGAAGAACTCAAGGTCTTTGCAAGTGCAGATTTTCAGGCTTGATTGTATGTCCCAGGAGAAATCCATCCCTAATCATGTGTCTTATATTTTCATGTATGCCCCTGGAGAAATCCATCCCTAATCCTGTGTCTTATATTTTCATGTATGTCCCTGGAGAAATCCATTACTAATCTGTTGTGCCTTATTTTTTCATGTATGTCCCTGGAGAAATCCATCCCTAATCCTGTGTCTTATATTTTCATGCATGTCCCATTACTAATCCTGTTGTGTCTTATATTTTCATGCCAAAATGAATGCAATAATAGATATGAGATGCAATGATGCAAGTACATTGTACATCATTTTTCAAACATTTTCTAATTGAAAAATTAAGAAGTCTCCTTTAGATTAACAGAAAGCAAAGTAGCAACCAAGAGCATCCAAGTGCTCTGGATTATGCGTAACGCTCTGCATTTAATGAAGAGTGAAGCCACTGTTCCGCTGTTCCGCATTGAGCAACTGTGGCTCCGCTGCAGAGCTTTTGATTGGTTTGTATACCACAATTTCTGCCAGTCGGCATTGTGGTATACAAACCAATGCATAGCTCTGCTACCCTTCTGCGTTGGCTGTGCTCTGCAGTTTTTGATTGGCTCATAGACTGCATTTACGACCAATCATGAACTCGGTCTACGAGCCAATCAATTAGATAGTCTGAGGAGGTCAGGAGCCAATGAGAGCTCCAAACTACGAGCCAATCATGTTCCTGGAAGCCTTTTCATGCCAAAATAATGGCTTGAAAAAGGCTTCCAGGAATCAGAGATTTTACTTCGACCGACTGCTGACTACATAAAAAGTTTGGCTAGAAGAAGGATGGAAGGAGCGGCTGGCTGCAGACTAAGATATCGCGGGAGTCGGACTTGGAAGTGGAAGTTAGCCTGCCAGGACAGAGAGGTGACTCAGTCGATGAGAGGAGTGTGTTTGCTGAGGATTTTCTTTCTGCTACGCTGCTCTACAACCGAGTTGGAATATCAACTTTGTGCCGTGGTGGTTGTATTGGATTATTTATGACAGTGCTGCCTTGGATTGTATTGCTGAAGTGGTACCGTGGTGTGTATAGGCAGAGCAGAGGTAAGTGTTTTAGGCTTTTAGCTGTAATGGTTGAACCTGAAAATATTTCCCTTTAGAAGTGGTATGCTAGTACAGATCTTGTTATTTTAGCAGCTTTCTAAGTGTGTAAGTATTAATATTTAGTCTCAGTGTTTTGTGTCCCTAGTATGTCTCTGAAGTGATAGTAATTTTGTATGCCTAAACAGATTCTGTTATTCTAGCATCTTTCTAAGTTTAAAACAGCAATATTTAAAGTGTCTGTTTCTACTGATTGTCCCCCTAGTATGTCTATTTTTTTTTTGGGGGGGGGACTGTATGCCAAGACAGGTCCTGTTCTAGCAAGTTTCTAGATTTATAAGAGTAATATTAGTGTTTGTATGTTACTGCTGCTTGTCCCCGTAGTACGTCTCTGAAATTGATTGCCATTTATTTTTTTTGAGAAACTGTATGCCAAGACAGGTCCTGTTCTAGCAACTTTCTAGATTTATAAGACCAATACTGCAGGCTTGCCAGGAGATCCAAATAAAGGTCGGAAACCAAGAGAAGGTTACTTTATTAAAATTCTCGTTGACAAATAACGCCAGATCAATTAATACGTTTTCGACCACAAACAAGTCTTCATCAGAATAAACAACATTAAAATACCCAAAATGAACCCTTTTATATCCGCTCAATTACGCAAATTGATTAATTGGTATTTCTGAACAAGAATAATGAAACAATTAATTGAACAAACTGTGGATGTTAAAACCAGGTAATACCTTAAATTACCTGGTAAAAGCCCACAATAAATAAATAAATAAGTATTCACACACAATGACAATAACTATATTTAAAAGATATTTGAAGATGTTTAAAGATTAAAAACGTATCTTTAAATACAATAAATTGTGCTAAAATCAACAGAAAACTCTAAACATGAATCTTTTAACCAGTGTTATACCGCCGCCTTGTGGCTAAAAAATAACATAATTCATAGTTTGGCTGCTCTTAGCTTGAGAACTGAAGAAATGGACAACATATCATTTAAACCTGGAAACTTTGTGGATTCTAATACAATCTGCCAATACAACTCCCTATATTCAAGTTTTGCCTCCCACATGCCACCTCTTATTTTTTTTGGTATAATTTTCAGGACAAAAAAGAGAAATGTAGCTTCAAAACAGCTCAAAGTATGCCTGTATAAAGCATTCTTACTGTTTTGCTTTTTAATTTCATACAAATGCTCGTAAATGCGATTCCTCAGTTTTCTCTGTTTTTCCAACATAAAAGGAGCTACACAGTTTGCACATAGCAATGTAAACAATACTCTGTGTGTTACAGTTGGAAAAACTGTTGCTAGTAATCTCCCTGTCCCTTGCTGCAATATAAACACTCGATTTGTTGACAATATGGGAGCACTGTGAGCAGGCTCCACATTTAAAAGTGCCTGGTCTTCTCAAAGATGCACTTGATTTACTAGATGTACTAAATTCAAATAATTGCTTGAAATTTAGATCTTTACGATAGGTAAATTTTAAAGGTTTGTTTTTAAGCACTTCTAAATCAGAAATTTCCACACATTTATTCCATTCTCTTGTAATAACCCCATTAACAACCCCCAAATCTCCAGAAAAATCCAAAATGAATGCATCATCCCACTTATTAACTTGATTCCTCTGAGTAGTCATATCAGTAGAGGCCTGAATGGTATGTCCCAAAATTGGAGCAAATTTGTCCTTCCTCCCTTGAATTACCACATCCAACATCTCTTGTAGTAAGCTGTCCGGATACCCACATTCACAAACATATCCAACACCTTACCACTTTCAATCGTAAAATCTGAATCGTTAGAGGTCATTCTACTGACCCGTACTAACTGCCCTTTAACCAGACTCTTTTTCTGAAAAAAGGGGTGACCACTCTTAAAATGGAGGTAGGAGTTGGAAAATGTTTCCTTACGATAAATATTGGAAGAAAATCCGCCCCCAGTTTTAGTAATAGAAACATCCAAATAGTTAAGAACCTCTGAATTGTAACTGTGGGTGAAGTCTAAAAAAGTGGTGGAACATTTTATGTAATCCAAAAATTCAATAAATTTTTCATGAGTATCTGTCCAAAAAATAACTATGTCGTCCAAGAACCTTTTGTATAAGGTCCAACAACTAACAAATGAGCTATTTAATATGTGTAGTTCCTCCCACCTAGACAAAACAATATTCACATATGTGGGGGCACACTTGGCCCCCATCGCCACTCCCCTCTTTTGCTTGTAAAATTCACCTTGAAAAAACATAAAATTATTATTTAAAATAGTGTCCATAAAAAGTAAACCATTCCTAAAGTCATCCTGAGAAAACATTTTACTGTTTATTCTGATGAAGACTTGTCTGTGGTCGAAAACGTATTAATTGATCTGGCGTTATTTGTCAACGAGAATTTTAATAAAGTAACCTTCTCTTGGTTTCTGACCTTTATTTGGATCTCCTGGCAAGCCTGCAGTATTGGTTTTGGTTGTTTTTTCGGCTTGCTTCCATTAAACTATCTAGATTTATAAGAGCAATATTTAAAGTGTTTGTATGTTTCTGCTGCTTGTCCCCCTAGTACGTCTCTGAAATTAATTTCCTTTTATTTTTTTTGAGAAACTGTATGCCAAGACTGGTCCTCTTCTAGCAACTTTCTATATTTATAGGAGCAGTTTTTAAAGTGGTTGTATGTTTCTGCTGCTTGTCCCCCTAGTACGTCTCTGAAAGCAATTGCCTTTTTTTTTGAGAAACTGTATGCCAAGACAGGTCCTGTTCTAGCAACTTTCTAGGTTTATAAGATCAATATTTCTAAGGTTTTAAGAGGAATATTCTAGCAATATTTAAGTTTATAAGAGCAATATTCAAGCAATATTTCTAAGGTTATTAGAGCAATATTCTAACAATATTTCTAAGGTTATAAGAGCAATATTTAAAGTCTCTGTGCTGCTTGTCCCTCTTATGTTGGGCTTTGTCCAGTTTTCTTGCACTAAGAGGTTGAGAAGCATGTCCAGATGGATGTCAAAAGTGAGTTATAGTAATGGGGTGCTTTAACGTATCCAGTTTTGCTTTTGGTAGAACTTTGTGTAACTTGATCTTGAATTCTTTGTCTTAAATGGCACATTCTTGTAAAAGCGCAGAGGGCCCTGGTTTTAAGTACATTTTTAGGCATCTTTGCCAGGCCAATTGGACTTTTTTTGCTGTTTCTTCCTTGGTTATTGGAATTTATCTGTTTTTGCACCCTTTTTTTGTTCCTTTTGATCTTTGCCAGGCCCCCTACCTTGCTGTAGGACAGGGGTAGAACACATCTAAAGTAGTGAATGTAAAATGCAAGTAGTATTGCCATGATGTGTGTTGCAACTGCCTTTGTTAAGCTGGATGTGTTTATCCTTGGCATGGATTTTGAGATAATCAAGGGTGCTTTGAGTACTGAATGTCATGAAAGTCACTCTTCCCTTCTGCAGCACTGGTTAGGTGGGCAAGTGAGCACCAGAGGATTGAAAGTGTCATCGAAGCAAGGAAGTGAAGCATGCAGGCCTTTATAGTAAAGAAAAGGAGCAGAGATGAGCAAGACAAGAGGGTGCAAAGTCAGGAAACGTCCAGTGATACGGATAGATTATGGCCCTATTGTCTTGTATCTTTGCTATTGAGGACATTTTCTAATTTTCCTTTCTATACTGTAGCCCCATTTGTTTCATTGTTTAACACCACTGTTTTACAAACCTGCTAGGTACAGACTACCCAGATTACAGTGAGGACAGGGATGTAGATATAGATTGCACCCCAAAGAAAAGAAGATATACAATTTTTCAGCCAAGTTGGGCAAGTGCCTTTGACTGGCTTTCTTTGAGTAGGCATTGAGTGAAAATTTGCTTTCTGCAAGACTTGTAACACGGATTTCACAATCCATCACTGGAACCAGCATGATCTGCAAAGACATGCCGACAGTGAGAAACACAGGCAGAATTGCAAGCATGCAGCTGGAAGATCTATGGTGGATTTCTTTGGACCTCAGAGTTTAACAAGTACAAAGGTGGTTGAGGCAGAGTTTGGTTTTGTGTCTCTCCTTGCTAAACACAACTTATCATTTGCAGCAGGAAAACACATCCTGAAATTATGAAGAAGTGTGGAGAGGATCAAGATGTTCTCTGTAAAATGACATGTGGAGCAACGAAGGCATCAAGCATTGCACGGGATGTTCTGGGGCCTCATTACTAGAGTGATGCAGCAGCAGCCTGCCAGAAATCACCATTCTGTGTGTATATGGACCAAAGCACAGACATGGGAGATGACAAACTATAAGTCATCCTTGTTGGTTACCTTGATGAAAAGGCAAGCAAAAATGTGATAAGGTTCCCTCATATGCCAGAATGTGTTTCAGGAACTGGGCAAACAATGTTTGATTCTTTAATATCCACTCTGACAAAATTTAACATTCCAGTCTCCAACATTGTGGGCTTTTCTTCAGACAATGCTGCCTCAATGATTGGAAAACACAATTCTGTGCTGTCGCGTTTAAAGGAGGTGAAGCCCACAATTATAAACATGGGGTGTCTCTGCCACTTGGCAGATCTCTGCAGTAAGGCTGCTGTAAAAGCACTACATTCACCAGTTGATGAACTTATATCAGATGTGTACTGCTATTTCAGTTCTAGTGCACAAAGACAACAAAAACTGCAGGAATTTGCTTTGTTCACAGATACTGACCCCCTCAAGATCATTAGACATGCACCTACTAGATGACTCAGTCTTGGTAAGGTTATTAAAAGAACCCTGGACATGTGGCTAGCTCTAAATTCATATTTTCTGTCTGCAGAGCCAAAGTCTGCTAAGATTGACTTCATTTCTAAAAACCTGCAGAGTCATGAAGTGCATATGATTTTTATGTTCCTTAAGTATGCACTGGAACCCTTATTGGAGTTCAACATACAGCTTCAGAGCAGAGAAAGTCAGCTACTGATACTGCATGCCACTGTGCATAAACTCCTGCAGCAGTACGCTGGCAGAGTCCTCAGACCTGCAGCTGCTGTCAGACTAATCAAACACAGTGGTGTGTCAGTGTTGACTGACAGTAGCTGTGTTCTATCAAATGGTGAACTGCGGATTGACTATGAAGTCAAGCGGTACATGAACAGCCATGAGGAGGATATTGCTGGCACAGTCATTGAATTTAACTTTTACAAAAAAGTTGCAGCTTTTTATGCTGCAGTGCTGCAGAAAATGCTGAAAAAGTTTCCCATGCAGGATCACTTACTGAAAGATGCTATATTACTTATTAATCCAGCCAAAAAATTGGACATTTCTTCAGGGCTTGTCAGAGATGTTGGCTTCCATCTGGGTGTATGTGAAAATGATGTTGAGGCTGAACAACTAATCGATGAGTTCACCCAATATCAGATCGAGGACACAGGGAATCTGACAGGCCCAGTAGATGGGTCTCACTCATGTGTGTCACAGTACTGGGCACACCTTCTGAGGGACCTTTGCACTGAAGGGAAACTTCCCCTCTTTAAGCAGCTGATGATGAGCCTCCTTTGCTTGCCACACTCTAATGCACAAGCGGAAAGGGCATTTAGTATGGTGCGGAAAGTGAAAACTGAACTGTGTCAGTCTCGGAGTGTAAAAACACTGAACTCTTTGTTGGCAGTCATAATGAATGAAGAACTGGATGTCTGTGATATTAAGCTGCCAAAACATGTTTTAGAGGCTGCCAAGAAAGCCACAGCAGCATACAATAAGTCTACATCTGACGTATGATAGGATGCTGTTTAACTTGGTCTAAACTTTGTGTGAATTGCAATATGTCTTTCGAAAATGTAGTAAATGTGATTTTTATTTTTGTAAAGTGCTGTTTCATTTACTTATGGTGTGGTTAAGGTGTTGTAGATTATCAAATAAAGGTTTTTGGATCTGAGAAGTGTGTGTTATTGAATTTTACAGTTCTACCATGCTCCATGGCGAAGGCACGTTTCGCGCAGTGCGAAAATAGGGTGTTCCACATTTTGACCATTTGTCACACATTGTTAGGGTTTGTGTTCCACACTGGCCTCTTAAGAGGTTGAGACCTATGGTAGCAACCTCTAGCATTGTTATATACTACAGAATAACTTTGATCAAACATTTGAAAATCTTACTGGTCGTAACAGTGAAAAAAATCTGCTAGAGGAAGCATAAATTGATAAGATGCTAAACTTAGTGTGGCCACAAGGTGACTGTGACATCAGAAATTAGACTCAGGGGTGGAGCCTAGATGGCCAACTGAGAAAAGTGAATTTTGAGAGCTCCATAAACTAGTATAATAATATAGGAAGATATTATTATTTTCAAGTTTAAAACATTAGAAATCTATAGATAAACTACTAAACTACATAAATATAAATTTTGGTGGAAATATACAAAAAATTTCCTGTCAGGTAACTTGGAGATATATTCAGTCACTGAATATGAACAACTCAAGGAATTCTCATCCAGATGCTGCTTTGAAAAAGAAGTGCAATTGATGACATCTACCTTACAGGAACTATCTTTGAAGATGGATGGCTTTAAAAATGACTTAGAAAACCTCAAATTAAATTCTCAAAAACAGACTGATACTCTTAAGGAACTATTACAGCAACACCATACAAAAATAACAAATATAGAGACTTCTTTAAATCACACTGAAGGGAGACTCAAAGAGGAAGAACTCCAAAAAGAATTTCTGCTTAAACAGAATACATGGCTGCTTAACAAAATAGATGACTTAGAAAACAGGGAAAGGAGAAACAACATAAGGATCTTTGGTCTGCCTGAAAACACTGAAGGTGAAGACATTATTTCATTCTTAACCTGGATTCCTGAATTTTTAGACTTGAAAGAGGGACTTTCATTTGGAACTGAAAGGGTGCATAGAGCACTGAGGAAACCTGCTTCTAACTCAACAAATACTCTACCTAGATCCATAGTTATAACATTTCTTTCATTTCTGGACAAGGAACTAATATTAAAATGTGCTTGGAGAAAATCCCCTTTAAAATACAATCAAAGCCTGATATGGTTTGACAATGATTATTCTTCCAGAATACTAGAACAAAGGAAAAAAGTCTGGCCAATAATAAAACTGTTGAAACAAAACAACATTAAAGCACAGCTGGCCTTTCCAGCCAAGATAAAAATATTTTTTGCCAATGAGATGAGAACCTTTAATGACTTAGAAGAAGCTACTATATTCAGTAAAAACAACAACATAGTGCCTATCCCAGAAGAAATGGAATGGATGGCCCCTACTCTTAAAAGAATAAAAGAAACAAATCCTTGGACTGATGCTAGAAAGAAGAAACAAAAAACTGATTCCAAGATAGCTGTCCCAAAATAAATAAATAAATAAATAACTCTTACAACTACATCTCTCGAAGTATCAACTGATATGATGCATCACTTGTCATCTGTTTTTATTTAAAAAAAGGAGGGTGTCTTAAACAACTGAGAAACAGTAATGATTTATTCAGAATGTTCAAAGAGTCCAATAATTCTGCACAAACAAAGGTAGGTCAAGATGGGTTACTGTTTACATTATATATAAGCCAAACAAAGCAACATACAATACAAACATACAAGTTTCTATTCCCCTACTTGAACTCAGTGAATATGACTTTACTTATAATAATTTAAGTAATTAATTAACTAATTCAACAAGGTACCATATATCAGAGTTCAGACTCAAATGTAACAAATTAACATCATATATAATAGCAGTAACAGTAGAGTGTTTTGAAAAAAAATGGTTTCATGGAGACAAATGCCTTCTTCAGTTAAAGTATGATTTAGAAATGTTATGCATATCCTGGTTAAATAACAGTAGCAAGCTCTTAGTACAAATGTCATCATTATTCTGTCTAAATATAGTTAATATAAATTATGGCAGGTATCACAGCTACGAGTGCTGTTTGATCAATCCTGATATGGTGTGCATGGATGCAGCTGTGTCTGGCAGCTAGTACAAATGTCATTATTATTCTGTCTAAACATAGTTAATCTCAGTTATGGCAGATGTCATAGCTTCGAGTGCTGTTTGATCAATCCTGATATGGTGTGCGTGGATGCAGCCATGTCTGGCAGCTAGTACAAATATCATTATTATTCTGTCTAAACATATTAAATTATGGCAGGTATCATAGCTTAGAGTGCTGTTTGATTAAGCCTGACATGGTGTATGTAGCTGCAGCTGTGTCTTGCAGCTGTTGTATGTTGCCATTTTCATCTCCGGGAAGCTGTGGATTGCAGCTTGTGATCAAGGTTTACTGATGCTTGTGTATTAGGAAGAGACATTTGGTGTTTTAGCCTGGATCCAGGGGAAGGGGGTGGATAAAACCGTGATTTGTTATATTTTGGCAGAGTAGTCTGTTTATACATCTGCTGAGTGAGAGGTGGGAAAGTTGGAAGAATGTGTTATCTCTTGTGGCGGCTTGATGGGAGTTTTTTTTTTTTTTTATCTTGTTTGCTCTCCATTCTTTTCCTGGCTGCTGCCTCACTGAAAGGGAGGGAATTTAGGCTTGAAGTTGCAGTGAAGTGAAGCTTTGCTTCAGGTGCATCGCAAGTCCCTGGTATGCAATATACAGACACACTAAAAGAAACAGAGGCTCCCAGGTTGCTATGGTAATGGCAACAGAGTGACGATAATGCTTAACAGCTCTAAGGAGCCTCCGAGGTGATTCTCGGCAGTGAAGTTTTTGGTTTAAAATAAATAAATAAATATATATATATATATATATATATATATATATATATATATATATATATGTGTGTGTGTGTAGATTCACTTCAGAAGCTCGAAATACTGAAATCTCGAATTTCAGTATCTTGAGCCCAAGAAGTTGAATCCAAAAAAAACCAATGAAAACTAAAAACTGCAAAATTCAAAACGTCGAATACCAGAGGTTTTGAATTTTGTGGTTTTACTACACACACACACACACACACACACACACACACACACACACACACACACACACACCATCCACCACACAAACACAATCACTCTACTACGTGAAAGCAGCAAGCCCCCCTGCACCCCCATGTGGGGGGCTGTGCCCTCAACACTGCCCCAACTTAAATATTCTCACTCTGAGGTCGCACTACATACAAACACACACAAAACACCACCACTCAAGCTGCATTCTCCTTGCACACACACATCACAGCAACAAAACACACTGACACACACCACAGCCCCTACCCAAACCCCTTACACACACACACACACACACACACACACTTACCTGAATACATGACCACAGTGGAACTTTAGAAGCGCGAAATTCAAAACCTCCGGTATTTGAGGTTTAGAATTTCGCGCTTCTAAACTTTTGCTATTATGTGAATTCAGCTTCTTAGGCTCGAAATACTGAAATTCGAGATTTCAATATTTCGAGCTTCTGAAGGGAACCCATATATATATATATATATATATATATATATATATATATAAGGGTTGTTTTAAGAGTAGAAGTCTGGGTTATTGTGAAAGACTAATAGCACTTGGTCTTGTGCAGTACTTTTTGCAGTGGTCTGGGAGGTGAGCTTGTTCGGATGTGTTGGGCATATGGGGATAGCCGATTTTAGGGGTGTTTAGGGTTGCTGGGAAGTACTATAAAGTCATCAGATTTCCTTTGTGGAAATATCTGTGGGAATGTAAGGTGTGTTGAGTGGTTCACTGGCAGAGTGGCCACTGCATGGAACAGGCTGGTAAAATGGGACAGGACAAATATTGGTTTGGATATTTTAAGAACAGCCTGGAAACACACCACATGAACTAGTGAATGGTATTCTGGCAAAACTGGATGGACATTGTTGCCCATCCTTGAAGTACTGATATGTGTGTATGTAAGGATGGAATATACTTATAACAAATAAGAAACTTGAAGGGTCTCATAATTTAAAGTCTATAGACTGTATAAACATGCTTGGAAGGAGCTAATAATAAGAATAAGCATTACAGTGTGTGGGCTCTCAAATAACTAAGCAACAGCAAAAAACACACACAATAGTTATGTAATGTATGATTTTAGTAAATCAAGTCATAAAATATATAATCACCATATAAGATGAAGCAGTCTGCTGAATTTAGATATTAAAGACAGGATTTAATAATGTGGGTTTGTGTATAATAACACTACTTTCTTACCTTGTCATAAATGACATACACTACATTGAACATCAAGGGGAAGCATGATGATTTTCTTATATAAGTAAATATGCATAACAAGTCATGTAATTGCTTTAACTTGAATTGTAGTTTTTGTAACCCATCTTGACCATATATAATACTTAAGTGGTTACCAAGGTAACTAATGTTTTATACATGACCTCAAACTGACAAAGTTGTTCAAGAGAAACAATAGAAGCCTGAACTTGAAATGTTACAGAATGTAACAATCAAATTCTGAACAAATAATATTAAATTGACAGTAGACACTCAGTTTAATAACATGGGCTTGTGTATAATAACACTACTGTTTTAACTTGTCATAAATGACATACAGTATATTGAACATCAAGGGGAAGCATGATCATTTTCTCATGTAAGTAAATGTGCATAACAAGTCATATAATTGCTATAACTTGAATTGTGGTTTTGTAACCCATTTTTGACCATATGTAATACTTAAGCTTAAGCTGTTACCAAGGTAACTAATGTTTTATACATGACATCAAACTGACAAAGTTGTTGAAGGGAAACAATAGAAGCCTGAACTAGGAATGTCACATTCTGAACACATAGTATTAAATTGACAATAATCACTTAGTTTAACCTTTGCTGATTATACAAAATAGAATGTTGCCATTTAAATCTAAACACTTTCAGTATATGCCATAAAATGGCAATTTATGAATATGGAAATGGAACTTGTAATCAGTAATCACAATAAGTGAATTTGTTGTTTTTAACCTATTAACTCATTTTATAATAAGAAATGATAGATATGAAAATCCTTATGTGTAGTAAATGGGGGGAAGAAAGATGCACTGATAATTAAAATGCACTAACGTTCATCAATGTTTACATAAAACAAACTTGATGGTTTAAATAAGTTAACAACAAACAAAGTGATTACTTAAATGCTGGCAAACAACGAAATATAACTTCTGATATATCCAGTAAAATACATTGTATTATAAACATTAGGTATAAATATTATTACCTTCTATTTATATTAAGTAATACATTTTGAAAGACTTCATCAATAAGGGTGAATATGTTAAATAACTGTATGCTATAAACTTTTACTGAGTTTTCATATATGATGCATCCTACTTTACTGTGATTGAATTGCTTGTCATCTATCTTTTATGTAAATATTAATTGCTTATACAATAAGTAGATGTATATATTGTATTAGAATTATGTCTCATCTACAATAGTACTATATCTGTTCAAAATAATATAAATATTACTTATTCCTATTAAACGTATTCTCCATATGATAATTCAATTTATGGAGCTCAGATGTTTTGGATTGTCAAGATATGAGTGATAATCTGATGGACTTAGGTTTATCCATCAGATTAAGAATGATTTTCATTCCATGGCTAGTGAGGATCTTAGTTTTGTTGACATTTATTAATTTAAATTTGTTATTTCACAAAAACATTTTTAGTATGCCTGACTAAAACATTACTTTACTGGTAAACACTCAAAAGTATAAAATGGTTCTGTGTCTTTCGGCTTTTCCCGGTTAGGGGTCGCCACAGCGGAACTCCGGTCTACTAATGATTGGCAGTTGATTTTTACGTGCTGAGTTGCCGGCCCTAATGCACAACCTTCAACGAAGGTGCACCCATTCACGCATGTCTTCACAGAAGACGCTCTAGCTGAGAATCGAACGGGACAATGTCTTGCTGTGAGGCAACAACGCTACTGCAGCACCACCATAATTTCCTTTAAAAGCTCAAACATATACTTTATACTTATCAGTGGAAAATGTTTAATAGTCACAATAAAACAAAAAATACACAGTCTAAATAACCTAAGATGGATTTAACTTTATCTTTAAATACCAGTGACTTAAACAATCCTAGCAAGAGATCAAATCTACTGAAATATTTAAAACTGAACAAAGCACAAATTGTCTTCCTTCAAGAAACTCATTTCAAAACAAATGACAATTTGATATTGGTGCAATCCACTTATACGACAAAGATAAAAGGGGTAATAATTTTATGGAAAACAAATGTGATTAACCCAGAAATCATTTGTAAGTATGAAGATAAAGATGGCCTTATGGCATTAGTAATAGTTAAATATAATAACAGAATATGGACCTTAAACAAGCTATACTGGTTTCCAGGCATTGGAGCAGGAACTGTTAAAAACACTTGGATTTCATTTCCAATAATTATAAAGTCAACTTAATATTAGGAGGAGATTTTAACTGTATATTTGATATTTCTGAAACTACAAATAAAAGACCGCTGCGTACATCTGCTGTATCAAAAGCTTTAAACAAGTGGGTAGAATCATTTCATCTTGTAGATACTTTCAAATTTAAAGAAGATAAATATTTGTTTTCCCATCAAGATGACAGATTTGGTACCCAAACTAGAATAGATAAAATATTTGCTGCCCATGACTTACACTCTAAAATCATTAATTTCTCAATCAGTCAATACCCCTTTTCAGACCACAATTCATTGATACTAAAACTTCAAAATGGGTACAAACCATTCATCTTTAACTCCAGAATTCCAGCATATATAACTAAAATTAAAGAGTTCAACCCCTTGGTTATTATCTGAATTACAGTTCTTCTTAGATACTAATTACACCACAGATATAAACAAAACAATGATATGGTACTCCTTAAAAGCTTACATATATGGTAAAACCCTAACTTGGTATAAAAAAAAATCGGAGAATGGGATTCTGAATTATTAGATCTACAATCCAAACTTTTGTTAGTAAAAGCTGAAAAAAATCAAAATCATTTGGAGATGAAAAAGAAAGTAGAAGTATTAAACAATAAATACAACAAAATTCTAACACATAAAACTAGTTTAGCTTTAGAGAAACTAACAATTAATACCTTGGCCACTTATCCCAAATATCTACATAATTTATTCACAAGAATCAAAATACAATCAAAAGCTAATAACATTAAAAGTATCTTCCATGAAAAGAAATGGAAAATGTATCGGATATAGGTGACATTCTTAATGGAACATTTCCAAAAAGAAAATATACATACCGCTCAATTAAATCTAGATGAAAAATGTTCTAATATAAAAAACCACAGAAAATTAAAACTAGACCTGCAAACACCCATATCCTACAAAGAAATTACAGATACAATAAAAGAGGGTAAAAATAATAAAGTTCCAAGTATAGATGGCATAATTATGGAAATATATAAACTTTTTCCTTCAAAGATACTGTCCTTCTTCCATAAAACTCTATTAGAAATTCAGTCACAAGCTTTAATACCACCCTCTTTGAGATGTTCCTTAATCACACCAATCCTAAAGGAAAACAAATCCCCAAAACTCTATTCCTCATATAGACCTTTATCATTATTAAGTAATGACTATAAGATATTTATGACAATATTTACTAACAGAATGAAAATACCGCTATCCAAAACAATAAATAATGATCAAACTGGATTTATATATCATAGACACGCACATAACAATATTAAAAGGATAATTTCCATTATAGATTATGTTAATAAAAAAAATAAAGAAACACTCATAGTTGGTGTCGATATTGCCGAAAGCCTTTGATTCCCTAAATTGGGACTATTTATTCAAAATCCTAATGCTATTTGAATTTCCTGTATCCGTTGTTCATCGCCTAAAGACTATATATACAAATAATTTAGCGTATGTCAAATTAGTTCCTTTTACCTCTGAATCTATACATATAGCAAAAGGCACTAAACAAGGATGTCCCATGTCACTGATTCTGTTTGGTCTGGCTATTGAAAGATTGGCAGATTCAATTCGTAACAATATAAAAATCAAAGGAATAGATGTTTATGAACAATACAATTCTAAATAATGCTATTTGCTGATGACATATTACTGACATTATCTAATACAAAAGAGACCACAAATAAAATCCAAGTGCAGGCAAAAAGTATACAATGCGAATCCAGTAAAACCATGAAAGGTGCACTGAAAGCGACCCAATAAAGCCACGGATGAAGGCAACCAGTATATGTAATGTTTTATTAAAGAATAATTCACACTAAAAACACTCCTTTTCCATTAACGCTGTTTGAAAATCCTTTTTCGTTTCATCACACTTCATCAGATGTGGGTTAGAATGAAGGACAGCCCTTTTATATACAATCAAACCTATGACAACAAAAAACATTGAGCCAATCAACATGAATTTCTAATATAAAATAAGTTAATTAAACCTTTCAAATTGTAATAAAACCTTAAAAATTATTTATATTAGTATTTATTACCAAAAATATAATGACTATAAAATGAATTTAAAACACATTTAGATTAAAAGTGGATGTTCATGAGTGTAAGTAAATAAATACAAGTTAATAAAGATTATACGTTCCTTGATTCATTTGTACATCAATGTCCATGCGCCATCTGCTGGTTAACAGAAGCATATTATATAAATAGCTATAAAAATCATGGGATATAAATAACAATCTTTTCATGTTTAAATAATAGATAAAATAGCAAAACACTTGTTCCAGAAATTTCATGTTACATAAAAATGTATATCAGTATAAAAAGTTATAAAAAGTTATGAAACATATGTGAACATAAAAATGTATGTCAGTGTAAAAAAGTTGTGAAACATGTATGAAGGCTATAATTTAGCTGCTCTCAATTTTAAGAGTGTGGCAAGTGATAAATGTTCATTTAATCCTGGTCTTTTATTGGCCTGCAATATCACTTCCCACCACAATTCTCTATATTCAATGGTTTCTTCCCACATGCAGCCATGTCCACCAATAATTACTTTTTTTAATACAAAGAAAAGAAAGAAGGCATTTGGACATTCCAAAGAATGCTTAAATAAAGCATTGTTATCTTTTTTTAGTTTGAATGTCATAGGAATCCTCATAGATTTTTTCTTTAACAGTCTTTCAGTTTTCCCTATATGGAAAGATTGGCATTGGTGGCATGTGGCTAAGTAAACTAAACCTGCTGTTTCACAATTACTAAAATCTTTACTTTTTAACTCAACTTTCCTACTTTCCAAAATACAGGATTCTTTACTCAAAATATGCTCACATTGTAAAAAACGCCGACATTTAAAAGTTCCATGTCTCATTCTACCATATCCTATTTGAGCGTTGTTAGTATTATTTTGTAATAAGTTTTTCAAATTCCTTGCATTCTTGTAAACTACTTTAAAATTATCTTTAAGTATTTCAACATCAGTAAAGGAAAGAAATGTATTCCATTCAGTAGTTATCACATTCCTAACCATAGAAGAGGTAGCATTATATTCCAAAATCAATGTCATATCAAAGGTTACACCAATATTTGCATTCCCTGAATAGATATCATGTTTGTAATTAATTGCTATGTAAAATTGTTAATCGCTATGCAATCCAATGTAACTACTGTCTGTTTATTTTAACTGTGGATCTTTTCTCCCCGGGCCTCCGCTGAAAAGGGACCTACGTCCAGTCAGACACCCCGGTCAACAAATGTAAATAAATAAATAAATATCATCAAAACCTAACCCTAAAATAGGTTTATATCTACCAGTCCTCTCTCTAATTACTTCTTTCTCCATTTTCAAAATAAATTCATCTGGATATTTCCTTTCTTTAAACATTCGATTTAACACAATTAATTCTTTAGTAAAATCTACTTTGTTGGAAGTCATTCTACTAGTTCTAATAAACTGCCCTTTCGCTATATTATGTTTATAGTGAAAGAGGTGTACACTGAAAAATGCAAGTATGAATTACAATATGAACTCTTTCTGTATATTTTGGAGTTAAAAACACTGTTATACTTATATACTTCAACATCTAAATATTCTAACTTATCCATCGAAAATTTATAAGTGAATTTCAAAAAGTTAGTACTATTGTTTAAGTATTCAATAAAATTTGTTATCTGTTCCTTGGAACCAACCCATAAAACACAAATGTCATCCAGGAATTGTTTGTAAAGAATCCAACAGGTTTTATATATAGAATCAAGTACATATTTTTCTTCCCACCTTGCCAAAAGTAAGTTAGCATAACTGGGTGCACATATTGCACCCATTGCTACACCTTTAGATTGATGGAAAAATTCACATTTAAAATAGATATCATTATATTTTAATACTAATTCTGTAAGCTTTAAAAGTACCAAACATTCATCATTTGTCAAAGAGCCATCTTCATATATTATTTCCTCTAAAAATACAAGTCCCTGTGGATGAGGGATACTCGAAAAGAGGTCAGTTACATCTATAGTTAAAAATCCTATATTTTCCCTATATAAATCTTGTTTCAAATTCCTAAGCAAATCCCAAGAATCTCTTAAAATATTTTGTTTATTCATCCATAAGCTCTTACATTTGGTGTCCACATATTTAGCCAATGGCAGTGTTTTTGACATCAGCAGACACTATAAGTCTTAGGGATGGATCCATTTTGTTTTTATAGGTTTTCGGAATCCCAATTATGGCGGGTATCCTAGGTTTCTCAACTGTCAAAAAGTTTTTCAACTTTTGATCTATCAATCCTTCCATCAACAGATTATCCAAAACCGTATCAATCCTACTATATGAGATGTTTATCTCATTCTTAGAGACAGATGTATATTTATCTGTGTCTCTTAACA
Source organism: Protopterus annectens (assembly GCF_019279795.1). Classification (NCBI taxonomy): domain Eukaryota; kingdom Metazoa; phylum Chordata; order Ceratodontiformes; family Protopteridae; genus Protopterus; species Protopterus annectens. Next base: position 15,286,927 of record NC_056745.1, read on the forward strand.
ATTCATTTATTTTGCTTCATAGGTCAATGTATCCATAAAAACAATTCCCCCTCTTTTGTCGGGTTTCATTACCCTTAAATTAATATCATTCCTGAGTTCATAATAAAACTTTAATTTCATCTTTATCTAAGTTTTCTTTGTATCTAACTTTATTAAAATTATTCCTAATCTCATTTTCCACTATATTTTCTAAGTTCCTAATTTGAGGGTGTAATGGTGGGTTCAAAGTGCTTTTCCTGGTCAAACCTGTGGATGTCTGAATAGTATTTAGTATTTTGTTTAAAAAGTACTTGAAAATTAATTTTTCTCATGAACATCCTTACATCTAATAAAGTCCTAGCTAAATCTCCTCTTTTGTTCGGGATATATTTGATACCTTTTGATAAAAGCTTAAAATGCTCCTTCTTTAAAACCACTTCACTAAAATTATAAATAATGAATGAATTGTATGTGAATTTGAAAGGGTTAACAACATCGTTCATAATGATTAAGGTGTCATTGTCCGCTTCACTGTTAATTCCTGCTTTAGATAATTTACTAACATTAAAATCACAAACATTGAAATCCAAGTCGGGGTGAGTGGTATTTAATACCTCCCCCTCCCCTTCTTCCTGCTCCCCAAAAATTTGTATAATGTTCCTGATATTGTTCTTTATTTTTAATCCTTTCTGATCTCTGCAAGGGGCGGTATTCACAGACATCATCTAAGTCAGAAACTTGTTCCCCTATATGTGCATATTCTCTAGGGAGGTCATTGGAACTGTTATTATTAATATAGTCCCTATTCCCCCCCCCGGGTTGTTGTTTTTCCAACCACCATCATTAACCTTTGGTTCTGGGTAACGTACACCATTTTTATACTTATTGATATCTCTCTCAATAAGTCACAAGTCTTTTTTCACTTTTACATTTTCATCAATTATACATTTCAATACTTCTAACCCACATCTGTTAAAAATATTAACTAAATTTTTATGAAAAGTACTTCCTGGAATCATGTTGTTTGGATATATATTGGATAAGGAAGGAAGGACTGAGAAGGAAGCGATTGGCCAAACAAGGAAGCTGATAGGCCAGTTAACTCAACTGGTAGATTTACTGTCACCTCTCTGCCAATCCATGGTAACTTTAGTCACTACAGCACAAAAAGGGTGGAACCAGGAAATGGCAGCAGGAGAACAGCTTGCTATTTAAAATGTTGCCAGAAATGGCATTCAAGAAGTAAATGATGATGCCAGTTGCTTGTCCGATGTCACCATTACAGATTTTGGCTTAACACCAGTGATTTTAAAGGGAAAACAAGGGGAGAATGTTCACAAGACTGCCAATAACACTGGACTTGCTATACAGGCTGGGCAGAATGCTTATGTTAGTGGGACTAGCCAAACAAATAATAACAACAAAAAATGGAACTGAAAGATTGGTTACAGGTTAGTTTTACTAATGACTTTAAAGATAAATTGTTTAAACCTGGACCAATTACTGAGAGTTATAATAATAAATTAATTCATTTCCAGAAGATGTTATATAAGGCTAAAAGCATAGCTATTGAAAACAGTTATCTGAAAGAATGTTTAGGTGAAAATATTGTACCCAAGGGTCTAAGAATTTGGAAATATCCAAACAACATGATTCCAGGAAGTACTTTTCATAAAAAAATGGTTAATGTTTTTAAAAGATGTGAGTTAGAAGCATTGAAATGTATAATTGATGAAAATGTAAAAGTGAAAAATGACTTGTTAAAAGAAATTGAAAGAGTGAATGAATGTATAAAGGATGATTTGATATATAATATTCCCTCAGTAAGGGAAAATATGATAATGTTTTGTCTGACATTGATGGACAATGTAAAGAATTGAGTAAAAGGAAAATTAAAAAAAATTAGAGAGATATCAATAAGTATAAAAATGGTGTAAGTTACCCAGAACCAAAGGTTAATGATGGTGGTTGGAAAAACAACAACAAAAGGGGGAATAGGGACTATATTAATAATAATAATAGTGCCAATGACCCCCCTAGAGAATATGCACATAAAGGGGAACAAGTTTCTGACTTAGATGATGTCTCTGAATGCCCCCCTTGCGGAGATCAGAAAGGATTAAAACTAAAGAACAATATCAGGAACATTATACAAATTTTCAGGGAGCAAGAAGAAGAGGGAGGGGGAGGTATTAAATACCACTCACCCCGATTTGGATTTCAATGTTTGTGATTTTAATGTTAGTGAATTATCCAAAGCAGGAATTAACAGTGAAGCGGACAATGACACCTTAACCATTATGAACAATGTTGTTAAACCTTTCAAATTCACATATGATTAATTTATTATTTATAATTTTAGTGAAGTGGTTTTAAAGAAGGAGCATTTTAAGTTTTTATCGAATGGTATCAAATATATCCTGAACAAAAGAGGGGATTTAGCTAGGACCTTATTAGATGTAAGGATGTTCGTGAGAAAAATTAATTTTCAAGTACTTTTTAAACAAAATACTATTCAGACATCCATGGGTTTGACCAGGAAAAACACTTTGAACCCACCATTACACCCTCAAATTAGGAACTTAGAAAATATAGAGGAAAATGAGATTAGGAATAACTTTAATAAAGTTAGATACAAAGAAAACTTAGATAAAGATGAAATTAAAGTTTTATATGAACTCAGGAATGATATTAATTTAAGGGTAATGAATCCCGATAAAGGAGGGGGGATTGTTTTTATGGATACATTGACCTATGAAGAAAAAATAAATGAATTGTTAAGAGACACCGATAAATGTACATCTGTCTCTAAGAATGAGATAAACATCTCATATAGTAGGATTGATATGGTTTTGGATGATCTGTTGATGGAAGGATTGATAGAGCAAAAGTTGAAAAACTTTTTGACAGTTGAGAAACCTAGGATACTCACCATATTTGGGATTCCGAAAACCCATAAAAACAAAATGGATCCACCCCTAAGACTTATAGTGTCTGCTGATGGGTTAAAAACAGTACCATTGACTAAATATGTGGACACCAAACTTAAGAGCTTATGGATGAAAAAACAAAATATTTTAAGAGATTCTTGGGATTTGCTTAGGAATTTGAAACAAGATTTATATGGGGAAAATATGGGATTTTTAGCTATAGATGTAATTGACCTATTTTCGAGTATCCCTCATCCAGAGGGACTTGTATTTTTGGAGGAAATAATATACGAAGATGGCACTTTGACAAATGATGAATGTTTGGTACTTTTACAGCTTACAGAATTAGTATTAAAATATAATTATATCTATTTTAAAGGTGATTTTTTCCATCAATCTAAAGGTGTAGCAATGGGTGCAATATGTGCACCCAGTTATGCTAACTTAGTTGTGGCAAAGTGGGAAGAAAAATACATACTTGATTCTATATATAAAACCTGTTGGATTCTTTACAAACGATTCCTGGATGACATTTGTGTTTTATGGATTGGTTCCAAGGAAGAGATAATAGATTGTATTGAATACTTAAACAATAGTACTAACTTTTTGAAATTCACTTATAAATTTTCGATGGATAAGTTAGAATATTTAGATGTTGAAGTCTATAAGTATAACAATGTTTTTAACTCCAAAATATACCGAAAGAGTTCATATTGTAATTCATACTTGCATTTTTCAGTGCACATCTCTTTCACTATAAATGTAATATAGTGAAAGGGCAGTTTATTAGAGCTAGTAGAATGACTTCCAACAAAGTAGATTTTACTAAAGAATTGTGTTAAACTGAATGTTTAAAGAAAGGAAATATCCAGATGAACTTATTTTGAAAATGGATAAAGAAGTTATTAGAGAGAGGACTGGTAGATATAAACCTATTTTAGGGTTAGGTTTTGATGATATCTATTCAGGGAATGCAAATATTGGTGAAACCTTTGATATGGCATTGATTTTGGAATATAATGCTACCTCTTCTATGGTTAGGAATGTGATAACTTCTGAATGGAATAAATTTCTTTCCTTTACTGATCTTGAAATGCTTAACAAATATAATTTTAAAGTAGTTTACAGGAATGCAAGGAATTTGAAAAACTTATTATAAAATAATACTAACAACGCTCAAATAGGATATGGTAGAACGAGACATGGAACTTTTAAATATGAGCGTTGTTTACAATGTGAACATATTTTGAATAAAAAATCCTGTATTTTGGAAAGTAGGAAAGTTAAGTTAAAAAGTAAAGAATTTAGTAGTTGTGAAACAGCAGGTTTAGTTTATTTAGCCACATGCCGCCAATGCCAATCTTTCTATATAGGGAAAACTGAAAGAAGGTTAAAGAAAAGAATCTATGAGCATTCCTATAACATTCAAACTAAAAAAAGATAATAATGCTTTATTTAAGCATTCTTTGGAATGTCCAAATACCTTCTTTCTTTTCTTTGTTTTAGAAAAAGTAAATATTGGTGGACGTGGCGGCATCTGGGAAGAAACCATTGAATATAGAGAATTGTGGTGGCAAATGACATTGCAGGCCAATAAAAGACCAGGATTAAATGAACATTTATCACTTGCCACACTCTTACAATTGAGCGCAGCTAAATTATAGCCTTCATACATATTTCGCAACTTTTTTACACTGACATACATTTTTATGTTCACATATATTTAAAACCTTTTTATAACTTTTTATACTGATATACATTTTTATGTAACATGAAATTTCTGGAACAAGTGTTTTACTGTTTTATCTATTATTTAAACATGAAAAGATTGTTATTTATATCCCATGATTTTTATAGCTATGTATATAATAATCTTCTGTTAACCAGCAGATGGTGCATGGACATTGATGTAGAAATGATTCAAGGAACGTATAATCTTTATTAACTTTTATTTATTTACTTACACTCATGAACATCCTGTTTTAATCTAAAAGTGTTTTAAATTCATTTTATAGTCATTATATTTTGGTAATAAATACCAATATAAATAATTTTTAAGGTTTTATTACAATTTGAAAGGTTTCATTAACTTCTCTTATATTAGAAATTCATGTTGATTGGCTCAATGTTTTTTGTTGTCATAGGTTTGATTGTATATAAAAGGGCTGTCTTTCATTCTAACCCACATCTGATGAAGTGTGATGAAATGAAAACTGATTTTCAAACAGCGTTAATGGAGATGGAGTGTTTTTAGTGTGAATTTTTCTTTATTAAAATGTTACATATACTGGTTGCCTTCATCCTTGGCTTAATTGGGTTGCTTTCAGTGCACCTTTTGTGGTTTTAATACAAAAGAGACATTAGAAGAATTAAATATATTCACTGACAAATTTCACATGACTTCAGGACTCCATTTCAATAAATCAAAATCAAAGTTTTTATTTTTAAATAAAAAACCTGCAGACTAAGGGGGGATCACATCATAGGGAAATGAGAATCTACCTTAAAATATCTAGGAATTGAGTTATGCAAGGATAATAATGAATTAGTCTAAAAAAAACTACAATAATATCATCAATACAATTAAAATTTCTGTGGAAAAATGGAAAAAAATAATATTAACATTTGAAGATAGACTACAGTTAATAAAAATTGTTTTACTGCTTAAGCTCTTATATATAGCCTTGGCAATACAGCTGTTACCAGAAAGCAATATACTTAAAGAAATAAATTCATGCCTAATACATTTTTATGGTTTCCCAAAAGAAACAGAATAGCTTTAATACATCATATCAGACCATGGAAACAGGGAGGATTAAACTTTCTTGATATAGAAACATATATAAAAGCATCAATATCTAAAACAATCTCAGACTGGATAAGTCCAAATTACTGTACAAACTGGAAAGAATTACTAACTGTAATGTCAGTAAATAAATATGATTTACAAAAAAAAAATTCAATTAACAGATAAAAACAATTTGCCATGGCACATATGTATTATTATGGAATGTAACATAACTAAACCCACTAAAACTAGTATGATTATTACATTGACTCATTTAGGAAAATTATTAATGCAAATATAGAGTTAAAAATGTGGTTTGATCTTTTAACACCATTTATAGTCACAAAGAACTTTCCACATAAAATATATAGAGACGTCATTAATTCCTGGGAACAGAAAGGATTTGCTTGTTGACTCCAATGTATCAAAGAACTAAAAGTTTTAGATATGCAAGTAATAAAAACAACATACAAAATTCAACAACAGAGTATTCTATCATATTCACAAAATTTAAGTAGAATAATTAACAGTTCTTCATTTAAAGAAATACCTAAATTTAGGAAATACATATATGAAATCATATATAATGACTTTGACATGGGAAACAGTATTTCAAAATTTTACAAAATATTGATAAACTATAAAACAAAGCCCAAAACCTCATATTGGAAATATATAACAAAAGGGCACTCGATACAGTTAACTGAAGATATTAAAACAAATATCTTATTATCGATAAAATATACATCCTTTACACAATACTGGAAAGTATTTAATTGGAAATGCTTGCACAGAGCATTCTTAACCCCAGACAGAATCAGTAAAATTAGTTCTTCCATAAAAGGAATATGTTGGAGATGTGAGCAAGTACACAATGCAGATTGGAACCACATTTTCTTTGATTGTGTTAAAATTAAGCCAGCTCGTGTATTATTAACTGTGAACGAAGGTCCTCATTTGAATAGGTCAAACATGTATCTAGTTTGGACTATACTTGCAGTGTCAAGGAAGTGTATAACAAGAAGATGGAATACAAACACAATATCAACTTTGGAAGACTTCTACAGCCTACTGAAGACCACAGCATTACTGGAAATTAAAATTAAAGAGCTAAGAATTTATCCAAAGCCATTTATCAACAACCCTTGGGGAAAAGTCTTATCGTTGATTGACACTATACAATAATTGATCAGACACTCTGATAATGGATTGGACATGCTTATAGAGTAACTGTATACATTAAGATCTGTTATAGTGTCAGGCTAATGTAAATAGTGTACATAGTTATTTAAGATGTTATGTATAAATACTATGGAATTTGTTCAAATGTATTTGAAAAATAAAAAAAAACTGAGAAAAAAAAAAAAAGAAATTAGTCTCAAAAGATCCTGCTGACATTTACAAAGTAACCTAAAGTATTCAGTTTCAGTGTTTCAGGCACAAAATGCATTTTGCACTTAACCTGTATCATTATTCACTGTTGATGCCTAATCCATTTTGAGTTACCTTTACATACTGATATCTCCAAGCAGCTGTGAGGTCAAAATTGAATGCAGTAAGTTATAGTAAGAAACCATGATTAAAATATCAAGTAGCAATAAAACTGAAAAGTCAAAAGACAGACATATATAGTCCCTTATTTCAGACTAGAAATCCCAGCAGTGACATATGTTCCCTTCTTTCAGATATGAGATCCCACCAGTGACCTATATATTCTGTTATTTCAGACTAGAGGCTCTACCAGTGACATATATATTCCATTATTTCAGACTAAAAGCCCCCAGCAGAGACATATATTTCCCTTCATTCGGACTAGAGGCCCCACCAGTGACATATATATTCCATTATTTCAGACTAGAAGCCCCCACCAGTGAACATCCCATGACATAAGCAGCACCCTTGCAGAACATTATAAATATAACATATTAATTATAAACGTAACAAATTCAGTTAGGTCATAGTGGCATTTAAAGTTTGCAATAGCAGATAAATTAAACATTTTGTGTAAGTATAGATTCCTAGGTGATTATTAGGCTAATGACCCCGGGTGTGTGTGTGACTTTTTAAGTGTAGCCTTCATTCTAAAATTTATCTGCCAAATTTAGATACCCTAGGGTTATTTTAAAGGTATATGGAGGGTTGAGTGTAGCTGTTCAGGCATTTATAGACTGCCTGTAGAGATATAGGTGCCAGACCTGGGATACATTTTTGATTTCCCATCCACTAGTCCAAGTTACACTTGAATTGGATTAGGGAAGAACTCTGCTTTACATGGATGGGAAGCCTGCTCTGAAGAAGGGGTGGTTTCTGAGATGCATACCAGTCCCTTCAGCATGTCCTATTTATGTTGCAGTTGAAGTTTAGGTCCCTGGATTGGGTAATTCTGATGTTGTTTGTTTTGCGGATGTGCAATAGGTCCATCAGAGTGGGATGAAGCATAGATCACCTCTCAGCAATCTGTAGGAGACAGAATATGTAAATTGTCACAGGCAACCAGCATACTAGAGCAGACAGCACATCAAAGTAACAGTCAGTTGTAAGACTGGATGAAATGAGGCTCCAGTAGAAAATGAAATGAGGCTCAATGTTCACATAATAGGATTAAGTAATACCCTGGTCTGGAGATAATGCCCCAGTCAGGCCTGTGCATGTGATGGTCTGGAGATAATGCCCCAGTCAGGCCTGTGCATGTGATGGTCTGGAGATAATGCCCCAGTCAGGCCTGTGTATGTGATGGTCTGGAGATAATGACACAGGCAGGTCTGTGCATGTGATGGTCTGGAGATAATGACCCAGGCAGGCCTGTGTATGTGATGGTCTGGAGATAATGACCCAGGCAGGCCTGTGTATGTGATGGTCTGGAGATAATGACCCAGTCAGGCCTGTGTATGTGATGGTCTGGAGATAATGACCCAGTCAGGCCTGTGCATGTGATGGTCTGGAGATAATGCCCCAGTCAGGCCTGTGCATGTGATGGTCTGGAGATAATGCCCCAGTCAGGCCTGTGTATGTGATGGTCTGGAGATAATGACCCAGGCAGGCCTGTGTATGTGATGGTCTGGAGATAATGCCCCAGTCAGGCCTGTATATGTGATGGTCTGGAGATAATGACCCAGGCAGGCCTGTGCATGTGATGGTCTGGAGATAATGACCCAGGCAGGCTTGTGTATGTGATGGTCTGGAAATAATGACCCAGGCAGGCCTGTGTATGTGATGGTCTGGAGATAATGACCCAGGCAGGCCTGTGTATGTGATGGTCTGGAGATAATGACCCAGTCAGGCTTGTGTATGTGATGGTCTGGAGATAATGACCCAGGCAGGCCTGTGTATGTGATGGTTTGGAGATAATGACCCAGTCAGGCCTGTGTATGTGATGGTCTGGAGATAATGACCCAGTCAGGCCTGTGTATGTGATGGTCTGGAGATAATGACCCAGGCAGGCCTGTGTATGTGATGGTCTGGAGATAATGACCCAGTCAGGCCTGTGTATGTGATGGTCTGGAGATAATGACCCAGGCAGGCCTGTGTATGTGATGGTCTGGAGATAATGACCCAGTCAGGCCTGCGCATGTGATGGTCTAGAGATAATGACCCAGTCAGGCCTGTGTATGTGATGGTCTGGAGATAATGACCCAGTCAGGCCTGTATATGTGATGGTCTGGAGATAATGACCCAGGCAGGCCTGTGTATGTGATGGTCTGGAGATAATGCCCCAGTCAGGCCTGTGCATGTGATACCAGCCATTAGAAAGAACCAAGATACTGGAGGTAAAATAAAATTAAACCCTTACATCACGTACCTGCAGAGAGAGGTAAACACCCTTACATCACGTACCTGCAGAGAGAGGTAAACACCCTTACATCACGTACCTGCAGAGAGAGGTAAACACCCTTACATCACGTACCTGCAGAGAGAGGTAAACACCCTTACATCACGTACCTGCAGAGAGAGGTAAACACCCTTACATCACGTACCTGCAGGGAGAGGTAAACATTAAACCCTTACATCACGTACCTGCAGAGAGAGGTAAACATTAAAACCTTACATCACATACCTGCAGAGAGAGGTAAACACCCTTACATCACGTACCTGCAGAGAGAGGTAAACACCCTTACATCACGTACCTGCAGAGAGCGGTAAACACCCTTACATCACGTACCTGCAGAGAGAGGTAAACACCCTTACATCACATACCTGCAGAGAGAGGTAAACACCCTTGCATCACGTACCTGCAGAGAGAGGTAAACACCCTTACATCACGTACCCGCAGAGAGAGGTAAACACCCTTACATCACGCACTGCAGAGAGAGGTAAACACCCTTACATCACGCACTGCAGAGAGAGGTAAACACCCTTACATCACGCACTGCAGAGAGAGGTAAACACCCTTACATCACGCACTGCAGAGAGAGGTAAACACCCTTACATCACGCACTGCAGAGAGAGGTAAACACCCTTACATCACGTACCCGCAGAGAGAGGTAAACACCCTTACATCACGTACCCGCAGAGAGAGGTAAACACCCTTACATCACGTACCCGCAGAGAGAGGTAAACACCCTTACATCACGTACCTGCAGAGAGAGGTAAACACCCTTACATCACGTACCTGCAGAGAGAGGTAAACAAAGGATGAGATGGAAGAGGGTCCTGAACAGCCATTAATAACTGTCACAACTTCTTTATGTAAACTTCCCTTGTCCTGCACCCCCATTATAATTACTGAGGTTCAGCTACTACAAGGTCCACATGCTGATGGCTGTGTAGTCCTCTTCTTTTTCTGACTTTTTGACCAAGAGAGTAAGTCTGTTGTTAGTGGGTACTGCTATGTGAAGTACAATTGGCTTTGCTTCAGTCTTGATAAGTGGAGGAACTGTGACCAACTTTGATGCTGGACTGGGTGTAAGCCTCTTCCCTGATGGGGACATGGCATGGCAACCACAACATGGATGGATCTCTCCTTCTTCCTCTTCTGAGGCACATCCACTTAACATTTCTACACTTTGCATCGGATTTCCATTGAGAGTCCCTGGTGTCAGTAAAGGTGTCTGCTTCCTCTGGCAAGTCAAATGATAACTGTTTTCCGATATAATTTGCCAGAAAAGTTGCAGGAAGCCAGAGATGACATGATGTTCCCAGAACCGTATGACTTTCAATGTCAGGAACTGTCTCCTTCATTTTCATTAAAAGGAAACTGCTGTAGCCCAGTGTCATTCTCACTGGAACTTGTGCTAAACAAAAGAGTTTCCCAGTTTCCTGAATCATTTAAGCATGTGCACACTGTCATAATGGAAGATGCATATAGTGAAATGTCTAGGCAACTTTAGATTTATTTCTAGTGGCCAGACACTGGGTCTGTTGTATTATGGGTACATTATTTAACTGCAGAATCTGGACTTGCTCCAAATTAATAAATAAGTGGTAGGGAGTTGCTACCGTCCTTCCTCTCCTGTAACCTGATCTTAGATTACTGTTGTGGTTTCTGTGCTTAAAAGAGTATGATTTAACTCTGTCTTATAGGTTCACTGTTGAAGTTTTTGGAATTTAATGGAGTGCTTTGATGTGGTTTCTTTTTGCAGACAAAGCTTCCTGTGTTGTTTGGCTGTTGCATCGGGATTTCTCATCTTGCTTGTTTTTAGCTTGTTTTAATTCTACAGTGTCTGTGCATCTGTCCAGACTGTTTGGATCATTGCAGTCAGCACAGGGAATGGGACAATTGTAGTGACCATACAGACTGAATAATGGTAGTAATATGCTAGGACCATAGAGTGACCATAGAGACTGAATCATGGTGGTATTCTGCTAAGACCATTGAGTGACCATAGAGACTGAATTGTATTGGTATTGTGCAAGGACCATTGAGTGACCACAGAGACTGAATCGTGGTGGTATTGTGCTAGGACCATTTCAGTGAGTACACTGACTAAATTGGGGGTGTTCTGCTCAGACCATTGCAGTGAGCACAAAGGTTGAATCATGGGTGTTAATCATGGGTATTGTTTTGCTTGGTCATTGCAGTGAGAACATAAGATGAATCATTGCTATTATTTTGATTACAATATGTTCCAGAAAATGGAATTGCTCTAGTGTTCTTTCTGCTGTGTGAACTGTCAAGGCCTCTAAATAAAAAACATATTTGCTTTATGTTTCAGAAATTAAGAGCAGCATTCTTGTAGTTTTAACTAATGTTATCATATGAGAAGTGTTTCAGTTAAACAATGACAATTGACACGATTTATGTCCTTTCCCGTGCAGCATTCTTATAGTTTTAACTAATGTAATAATATGAGGTGTTTTAGTGAGACACTTGACATGATTTATGTCCTTTCCTGTGCAGCATTCTTGTAGTTTTAACTAATGTAATCATATGAGAAGTGTTTCAAAGAGACACTTAACATGATTTATGTCCTTTCCTGTAACATCCATTGCACTTCACATCCTTGAGCATGCCCACTGTAGTTTTGTATAAGCTTGCTTTCTTAGTTTTTTTTTTGTTATTGAGCTTACATTTAATAGAGCCTGTATTATGTTAAATGTGTATTTTGTGTATTTGGAAAAGCCATGCAGTTGTGTACTCTGGAATGTCTTGTTGGAGGTGTTGCAGGAATTATTTTTTTATCAGTGCAATTGTATAAAATGTGCCTGAAATATATTTGTGGTGCTATAGGAGTGAGCAAACATAAAAATATTTTATCCTATATAAAGGTGCACATCTCTGAGCCTCTTGCTTGCATAAAATTGCCTTCCCCAAGGCAGTTCCAGTACAGAACACTTGCCTAATTAGTACATGGCTCTCCCCCAATATGTCTTACTACCATGTATCATGGGTAAGGTGTCCCTGAGTCAGAGATGGTTACTGTGAAGTGTGTATACCTTGTGTACACCTTGCAGCACCCTTTCTGAATTAAGGCAACTGTTTCTTAGATTTGTAGTTTTTTATTTATTATTTTATTTATTTAACATTTGTTTACTGTGAAAGTCAGACTTGGAACTAAGCCAATTTTCAGCAGAGGCCTGGGGAAAAAGGCTCTAGTTGAATGTTTCTTAGGTTACTGCATAAAGGTCAAAGACCATTAGGACGCAATAGCTGCATGATCAAATAGCAAACCGTAGGACCTGACCAAATATCTAATGAACTCTTAAATAATTTCACAGAGGTACTTTATCTTCTATATGTGAGTAATCTGTTCCATGATCTTACATTGCCTGGGTTATAAATGTTCTTAAAGAGATTCTGTACTAAGAAATGTAAGAACTTTGTGTTTAACAGCACACTTAAATCTTTGTCATAAAGAGCTTGATAGGCTAAACAAAGTTTTGCACATAGCCATTGATAACTGATGGAGAACAGGTTCTTGATATGAGAGAGAGTTGCAGTAACTCTTTTGGTGAATTTCACTTTCAGTTCTGATAGAACAATGTAGAAGGAAATACATTGCCTTACTGGATCATATCTCATTGCACACCTAACTCATTAAAATGAGTCTTTAAAGTTTTGACCTCTTTCCCAGCTGTTTTGCAACCTACAGTCAGTTTGTATACTTTAGAGGTGTGTGTGTGTGTGTGTGTGTGTGTGTGTGTGTGTGTGTGTGTGTGTGTGTGTGTGTGTGTGTGTGTGGGCACCTCCACAATGCTCACAATGTAGTTTCATTTTGTTGAGGTAAACTTGCATTTAAAAACTACTTGAGTTAAGTGCGCAATGAGTTGTAACCTGATGCAACTTATGTATGACAATGCAGAATACAGTAATATAACCACAAAACATTTGTAGTGCAGAAAATACAGCAAAGGTGAACTGACAACCTTGGCAGGGTAAGTACAAACACAGGGAACACAGAAAAATGCTATGTTTTGCAGGAACTGAAAAAACTAACACCTGATCTGGAATAAGGTGCCAGTGTTCTCGCTACAAGCATAATGACGTTACATGTGCATCATGTATATAGGAAATTAATATATAATTTTTGTAGTCAGTTCACGTCATATAGGAATGTAATGTACGTTACATGTCTGTAGTTAGCAGTTCACATTACAAACTGATTCAGTTGGAATTACTTGAATTATAAGCAGCTCAGTGAACAGGAGAAGTAAACACCAAGAAATAGGCAGCATATGGGAGCAGGGAACATCCGGAGCTGTGGGGTCTAAACAGTCAGAGGTCCACAGTGGATAGGCATTGCCTTCCCCACAGGAGAAGTAAACACCAAGAAATAGGCAGCATATGGGAGCAGGGAACATCCTGAGCTGTGGGGTCTAAACAGTCAGAGGTCCACAGTGGATAGGCATTGCCTTCCCCAGAGGAGAAGTAAAAACCAAGAAATAAGGAGCATATGGCAGCAGGGAACATCCGGAGCTCTGGGGTCTAAACAGTCAGAGGTCCACAGTGGATAGGCATTGCCTTCCCCACAGGAGAAGTGAACACCAAGAGATAAGCATATGGGAGCAGGGAAGATCCAGAGCTGTGGGATCTAAACAGTTAGAGGTCCACAGTGGATAGGCATTGCCTTTCCCATAGGAGAAGTAAACACCAAGAAATAAGGAGCATATGGCAGCAGGGAACATCCGGAGCTCTGGGGTCTAAACAGTCAGAGGTCTACTGTGGATAGGGATTGCCTTCCCCACAGGATATGTGAACACCAAGAAATAGGCAGCATATGGGAGAAGGGAACATCCGGAGCTGTGGAGTGTAAACAGTCAGAGGTCCACAGTGGATAGGCATTGCCTTCCCCACAGGAGAAGTAAACACCAATAAATAGGCAGCATATGGGAGCAGGGAACATCCTGAGCTGTGGGGTCCAAACAGTCAGAGGTCCACAGTGGATAGGCATTGCCTTCCCCACAGGAGAAGTGAACACCAAGAAATAGGCAGCATATGGGAGCAGGGAACATCCGGAGCTGTGGGGTCTAAACAGTCAGAGGTCCACAGTGGATAGGCATTGCCTTCCCTACAGGAGAAGTAAACACCAAGAAATAGGCAGCATATGGGAGCAGGGAACATCCTGAGCTGTGGGGTCTAAACAGTCAGAGGTCCACAGTGGATAGGCATTGCCTTCCCCACAGGAGAAGTAAACACCAAGAAATAGGCAGCATATGGGAGCAGGGAACATCTGGAGCTGTGGGGTCTAAACAGTCAGAGGTCCACAGTGGATAGGCATTGCCTTCCCCACAGGAGAAGTGAACACCAAGAAATAAGCAGCATATGGGAGCAGGGAACATCCTGAGCTGTGGGGTCTAAACAGTCAGAGGTCCACAGTGGATAGGCATTGCCTTCCCTACAGGAGAAGTAAACACCAAGAAATAGGCAGCATATGGGAGCAGGGAACATCCAGAGCTGTGGGGTCTAAACAGTCAGAGGTCCACAGTGGATAGGCATTGCCTTCCCCACAGGAGAAGTAAACACCAAGAAATAGGCAGCATATGGGAGCAGGGAACATCCTGAGCTGTGGGGTCTAAACAGTCAGAGGTCCACAGTGGATAGGCATTGCCTTCCCCACAGGAGAAGTAAACACCAAGAAATAGGCAGCATATGGGAGCAGGGAACATCCTGAGCTGTGGGGTCTAAACAGTCAGAGGTCCACAGTGGATAGGCATTTCCTTCCCCCAGGAGAAGTAAACACCAAGAAATAAGCAGCATATGGGAGCAGGGAACATCCGGAGCTGTGGGGTCTAAACAGAGGTCCACAGTGGATAGGCATTGCCTTCCCCACAGGAGAAGTAAACACCAAGAAATAAGCAGCATATGGGAGCAGGGAACATCCTGAGCTGTGGGGTCTAAACAGTCAGAGGTCCACAGTGGATAGGCATTGCCTTCCCACAGGAGAAGTAAACACCAAGAAATAGGCAGCATATGGGATCAGGGAACATCCTCAGCTGTGGGGTCTAAGCAGTCAGAGATCCACAGTGGATAGGCATTGCCTTCCCCACAGGAGAAGTAAACACCAAGAAATAGGCAGCATATGGGAGCAGGGAACATCCTCAGCTGTGGGGTCTAAGCAGTCAGAGGTCCACAGTGAATAGGCATTGCCTTCCCCACAGGAGAAGTAAACACCAAGAAATAGGCAGCATATGGGAGCAGGGAACATCCTGAGCTGTGGGGTCTAAACAGTCAGAGGTCCACAGTGGATAGGCATTGCCTTCCCCAGAGGAGAAGTAAACACCAAGAAATATGCAGCATATGGGAGCAGGGAACATCCTGAGCTGTGGGGTCTAACAGTCAGAGGTCCACAGTGGATAGGCATTGCCTTCCCCACAGGAGAAGTGAACACCAAGAAATAGGCAGCATATGGGAGCAGGGAACATCCAGAGCTGTGGGGTCTAAACAGAGGTCCACAGTGGATAGGCATTGCCTTCCCCACAGGAGAGGTAAACACCAAGAAATAAGGAGCATATGGGAGCAGGGAACATCCTGAGCTGTGGGGTCTAAACAGTCAGAGGTCCACAGTGGATAGGCATTGCCTTCCCCACAGGAGAAGTAAACACCAAGAAATAGGCAGCATATGGGAGCAGGGAACATCTGGAGCTGTGGGGTCTCTGCAGTCAGAGGCCCACAGTGGTTACTAGGCATTGCCTTCCCCACAGGAGAAGTAAACACCAAGAAATAAGCAACATATGGGAGCAGGAAACATCCGGCGCTGTGGGGTCTAAACTGTCAGAGGTCCACAGTGGGTAGGCATTGCCCTTTCCACATGAAAAGTGAACACCAAGAGATAAAGCAGGATATGGGAGTAGTGAACATCCTGAGCTGTGGGGTCTAAACTGTCAGAGGTCCACAGTGGGTAGGCATTGCCCTTTCCACATGAAAAGTGAACACCAAGAGATAAAGCAGGATATGGGAGTAGTGAACATCCTGAGCTGTGGGGTCTAAACAGTCAGAGGTCCACAGTGGATAGGCATTGCCTTCCCCAGAGGAGATGTAAACACCAAGAAATAATCAATATATGGGAGCAGGGAACATCTGGAGCTGTGGGGTCTAAATAGTCAGAGGTCCACAGTGGGTAATAGGCATTGCCTTCCCCACAGGAGAAGTAAACACCAAGAAATAAGCAGCATATGGGAGCAGGGAACATCCTGAGCTGTGGGGTCTAAACAGTCAGAGGTCCACAGTGGATAGGCATTTCCTTCCCCCAGGAGAAGTAAACACCAAGAAATAAGCAGCATATGGGAGCAGGGAACATCCGGAGCTGTGGGGTCTAAACAGTCAGAGGTCCAAAGTGGATAGGCATAGCCTTCCCCCGAGGAGAAGTAAACACCAGTAAATAAGCAGCATATGGGAGCAGGGAACATCTGGAGCTGTGGGGTCTAAACAGTCAGAGGTCCACAGTGGATAGGCATTGCCTTCCCCACAGGAGAAGTGAACACCAAGAAATAAGGAGCATATGGGAGCAGGGAACATCCTGAGCTGTGGGGTCTAAACAATCAGAGGTCCACAGTGGATAGGCATTGGTTTCCCCAGAGGAGAAGCAAACACCAAGAAATAAGCAGCATGTGGGAGCAGGGAACATCTGGAGCTGTGGGATCTAAGCAGTCTGAGGTCCACAGTGGATAGTCATTTCCCTCCCCACAGGAGAAGTGAACACCAAGAAATAGGCAGCCTATGGGAGCAGGGAACATCCAGAGCTGTGGGGTCTAAACAGTCAGAGGTCCACAATAGATAGGCATTGCCTTCCCTACAGGAGAAGTGAACACCAAGAAATAGGCAGCATATGGGAGCAGGGAACACCCTGAGCTGTGGGGTCTAAACAGTCAGAGGGCCACAGTGGATAGGCATTGCCTTCCCCACAGGAGAAGTGAACACCAAGAAATAGGCAGCATATGGGAGCAGGGAACATCCTGAACTGTGGGGTCTAAACAGTCAGAGGTCCACAGTGGATAGGCATTGCCTTCCCCACAGGAGAAGTAAACACCAAGAAATAGGCAGCATATGGGAGCACGGAACATCTTGAGCTGTGTGGTCTAAATAGTCCAAGGTCCACAGCTGATAGGCATTGCCTTCCCCATAGGAGAAGTAAACACCAAGAACTAAGAGCATATGAGAGCAGGGAACATCCGGAGCTGTGGGCTGTAACCTTCAGAGGTCCACAGTGGATAATAGGCATTGCCTTCCCCACAGGAGAAGTAAACACCAAGAAATTGGCAGCATATGGGAGCAGGGAACATCCGGAGTTGTGGAGTCTAACAGTCAGAGGTCCAGAGTGGATAGGCATTGCCTTCCCCACAGGAGAAGTAAATACCAAGAAATAAGATCATATGGGAGCAGGAACATCCAAAGCTCTGAGGTCTAAACAGTCAGAGGTCCACAGTGGATAGGCATTGCCTTCCCTACAGGAGAAGTAAACACCAAGAAATAGGCAGCATATGGGAGGAGGGAACATCCTGAGCTGTGGGTCTAAACAGTCAGAGGTCCACAGTGGATAGGCATTGCCTTCCCCACAGGAGAAGTGAACACCAAGAAATAGGCAGCATATGGGAGCAGGGAACATCCTGAGCTGTGGGGTCTAAACAGTCAGAGGTCCACAGTGGATAGGCATTGCCTTCCCCACAGGAGAAGTAAACACCAAGAAATAGGCAGCTTATGGGAGCAGGGAACATCCAGAGCTGTGGGGTCGGAACATCCAGAGCTGTGGGGTCGGAACATCCAGAGGTCCACAGTGGATAGGCTTTGCCTTCCCCACAGGAGACGTAAACACCAAGAAATAAGGAGCATATGGGAGCAGGGAACATGCGAAACTGTGGGGTCTAAACAGTCACAAGTCCACATTGGATAGGCAATGCCTTCCCCACAGGAGAAGTAAACACCAAGAAATAAGCAGCATATGGGAGCAGGGAACATCCGGAGCTGTGGGGTCTAAACAGTCAGAGGTCCACAGTGGATAGGCATTGCCTTCCCCACAGGAGAAGTGAACACCAAGAAATAAGCAGCATATGGGAGCAGGGAACATCCTGAGCTGTGGGGTCTAAACAGTCAGAGGTCCACAGTGGATAGGCATTGCCTTCCCCACAGGAGAAGTAAACACCAAGAAATAAGCAGCATATGGGAGCAGGGAACATCCGGAGCTGTGGGGTCTAAACAGTCAGAGGTCCACAGTGGATAGGCATTGCCTTCCCCACAGGAGAAGTAAACACCAAGAAATAGGCAGCATATGGGAGCAAGGAACACCCTTAGCTGTAGGGTCTAAACAGTCAGAGATATACAGTGGATAGGCATTGCCTTCCCCAGTGGAGAAGTAAACACCAAGAAATAGGCAGCATATTGGAGCAGGGAACATCCAGAGCTGTGGGGTCTAAACAGTCAGAGGTCCACATTGGATAGGCATTGCCTTCCCCACAGGAGAAGTAAACACCATGAAATAAGCAGCATATGGGAGCAGGGAACATCCGGAGCTGTGGGATCTAAGTCAGAGGTCCACAGTGGATAGGGATTGCCTTCCCCACAGGAGAAGTGAACACCAAGAAATAAGCAGCATATGAGAGCAGGGAATATCCGGAGCTGTGGGGTCTAAACAGTCAGAGGTCCATAGTGGATAGGCATTGCCTTCTGCACAGGAGAAGTAAACACCAAGAAATAAACAGCATATTGGAGCAGGGAACATCCGGAGCTGTGGGGTCTAAACAGTCAGAGGTCCACAGTGGATAGGCATTGCCTTCCCCACAGGAAAAGTGAACACCAAGAAATAGGCAGCATATGGGAGCAGGGAAGATCCGGAGCTGTGGGGTCTAACAGTCAGAGGTCCACAGTGGATAGGCATTGCCTTCCCCACAGGAGAAGTGAACCCCAAGAAATAGGCAGCATATGGGAGCAGGGAACATCTGGAGCTGTGGGGTCAAAACAGTCAGATGTCCACAGTGGATAGGCATTGCTTTCCTCACAGGAGTAGTGAACACCAATAAATAGGCAGCATATGGGAGCAGGGAACATCCTGAGCTATGGGGTCTAAACAGTCAGAGGTCCCAGTGGATAGGCATTGCCTTCACCACAGGAGAAGTGAACACCAAGAAATACGCAGCATATGGGAGCAGGGAACATCTGGAGCTGTGGGGTCTAAACAGTCAGAGGTCCACAGTGGATAGGCATTGCCTTCCCCACAGAAGAAGTAAACACCAAGAAATAAGGAGGATATGGGAACAGGGAACATCCGGAGCTGTGGGGTCTAAACAGTCAGAGGTCCAAATTGAATAGGCATTGCCTTCCCCACAGTAAACGTAAACACCAAGAAATAGGCAGCATATGGGAGCAGGGAACATCCTGAGCTGTGGGGTCTAAACAGACAGAGGTCCACAGTGTATAGGCATTTCTTTCCCCACAGGAGAAGTAAACACCAAGAAATAAGTAGCATATGGGAGCAGGGAACATCCGGAGCTGTGGGGTCTAAACAGTCAGAGGTCCACAGTGGATAGGCATTGCCTTCCCCTCAGGAGAAGTAATCACCAAGAAATAGGCAGCTTTTAGGAGCAGGGAACATCCTGAGCTGTGGGGTCTAAACTGTCAGAGGTCCACAGTGGATAGGCATTGCCTTTTTTTCCCCCCCAGAAAGGGGGAGGGG
>NC_056745.1:15307663-15425163 GCF_019279795.1 Protopterus annectens
GGGCAGCCCCCCCGGGAAAGGCCCAAAAAAGGGCAGAATTACAGGGAAAAAATTTCAAACAGAGAGGCCCCGGGGATAGGCACCCTTACAGGGAAACACGTAGCAGGGGAAGGGAACCAGGCTTGGGGTTAAACACCAGGCCCGGGATGGCATGCTCCACGGGTCACAGAAAGGCCACATGGAAGGAACCTTCCCACGGGGGTAAACAAGAAAAGGCCAATGGGAAGGACCTCCGAGTGTGCCCAAAAATAAGGGGCCAAGGGAAGGAATCCTTCCCCGGGGTCCCCCAAGGGAAATAGGCAGCAAAAGGGAGAGGGAACACCAAGGGGGGGGAAAAGAAAGGGGGACAGGGAACCTTGCCTTCCAACAGGAAAAGTACAAAAAAAATTGGCCAAGGGAGGGGGAAACACCAAAATTGGCTAAAAGCAGGGCCACGGGGAAAGGCTTGGGGTTCCACGGGAAAAGGTCCCCCAGAAATAGGCAGCTTGGAGAGAAACACCAAAAATTGGGGAAAAAGGGAAGGGAACAGGGAAAGGCTTGGGGCCCCCACGGGAAAAGGTCCCCCAAGGGAAATAGGCAGCTTGGGAGGGGGAACACCGGGGGTTGGGGCAAGGGAAGGATTCCCCCCCGGGGGTTAAACACCAAAAAAGGCCAATGGGGAGCATCCTTCGGGTTAAACACCAAAAATCCACAGGGGAAAGGGGATCCTTTCCCAGGGGTAAACAAAAATAGGGATAGGGAGCGGCCCACGGAGGTCCCAAAAATAAGGCCAAGGGAAGGATTCCCCCCCGGGGAGAAGTAAACCAAGAAATAAGGCACCCTTACAGGGAAAAACCACCGGGGTAAAAGCAGGGGGAAGGGAAGGCTTCTTAAACAGAAAAGGTAACACAGGAATAGGCAGCTTACAGGGAAAACCCGGGGTTGGGGTTAAAGCAGGGCCACGTGGGGGGGTTCCTTAAACGGGAGAGGTCCCAAAGGGAAAAAAGGCACCCTTCGGGGAAAATAAAAGGGGGTTAAAGCAAGGACAGGGAAGGCTTGTTCCCACGGGAAAAGGTCCCCCAAAAAATAGGCAGCATTACAGGAAATAGTGCCCAAAAATGAGGCCAAGGGAAGGCATCCTTTCCACAGGGGTAAACACCAAGAAGGGATGGGGGCAGGGCCTTCCACGGGGGTTAAACAGAAGGCCAAGGGAAGGCATTGCCCCCCCACGGGAAAAGGTCCCCCAAAAAATAGGCACCCTTACGGGGAAAAAACCCTTTAAAAGGGAAAGGGGCCAAGGGAAGGAACCCCCCCAGGGGGTAAAAAAGAAAGGCAAAATTGGAAGGGGGCACCCGGGCTGGGGTTAAACACCAGATCCACATGGGGGGCAGGGCCCCCCCACGGGGGTTAAACACCAAAAAAGGCCAAGGGGAAGGGGGACACCCCTTGGGGGTTAAACAGAAGGCCAAGGGAAGGACCCCCACGGGGAAAAAACACCAAAAAATCAGATAGGCAGGGCTCACGGGGGTTAAAAAAGATCCACATGGGGGCAGCCCCCCCACGGGGTAAACAAAAGAAAAGGGATAGGGAGCCACCGAGGGGGGGCAAAATAAGGGGCCAATGGGGGCACCCCCCCAGGAGAAGTAAACACCAAGAAATAACATATGGGAGCAGGGAACATCCGGAGCTGTGGCGTGTAACCTTCAGTGGTCCACAGTGGATAGGCATTGCCTTCCCCACAGGAGAAGTGAACACCAAGAAATAGGCAGCATATGGGAGCAGGGAACATCCGGAGCTGTGGGGTCTAAATAGTCAGAGGTCCACAGTGGATAGGCATTGCCTTCCCCACAGGAGAAGTCATCACCAAGAAATAAGCAGCATATGGGAGCAGGGAACATCCTGAACTGTGGGGTCTAAACAGTCAGAGGTCCACAGTGGATAGGCATTGCCTTCCCCACAGGAGAAGTAAACACCAAGAAATAGGCAGCATATGGGAGCACGGAACATCTTGAGCTGTGTGGTCTAAATAGTCCGAGGTCCACAGTGGATAGGCATTGCCTTCCCCACAGGAGAAGTAAACACCAAGAAATAAGAGCATACGGGAGCAGGGAACATCCGGAGCTGTGGGGTGTAAACCTTCAGAGGTCCACAGTGGATGATAGGCATTGCCTTCCCCACAGGAGAAGTAAACACCAAGAAATAGGCAGCATATGGGAGCAGGGAACATCCAGAGTTGTGGGGTCTAACAGTCAGAGGTCCAGAGTGGATAGGCATTGCCTTCCCCACAGGAGAAGTAAATACCAAGAAATAAGATCATATGGGAGCAGGGAACATGCAAAGCTCTGAGGTCTAAACAGTCAGAGGTCCACAGTGGATAGGCATTGCCTTCCCTACAGGAGAAGTAAACACCAAGAAATAGGCAGCATATGGGAGCAGAGAACATGTGGAGCTGTGGGATCTAAACAGTCAGATGTCCAGAATGGATAGGCATTGCCTTCTCCACAGGAGAAGTAAACACCAAAAAATAGGCAGCATATGGGAGCAGGGAACACCTTTAGCTGTGGGGTCTAAACAGTCAGAGATCCACAGTGGATAGGCATTGCCTTCCCCACAGGAGAAGTCAACACCAAGAAATAAGCAGCATATGGGAGCAGGGAACATCCTGAACTGTGGGGTCTAAACAGTCAGAAGTCCACAGTGGATAGGCATTGCCTTCCCCACAGGAGAAGTAAACACCTAGAAATAGGCAGCATATGGGAGCACGGAACATCTTGAGCTGTGTGGTCTAAATAGTCCAAGGTCCACAGCTGATAGGCATTGCCTTCCCCATAGGAGAAGTAAACACCAAGAACTAAGAGCATATGAGAGCAGGGAACATCCGGAGCTGTGGGCTGTAACCTTCAGAGGTCCACAGTGGATAATAGGCATTGCCTTCCCCACAGGAGAAGTAAACACCAAGAAATTGGCAGCATATGGGAGCAGGGAACATCCGGAGTTGTGGAGTCTAACAGTCAGAGGTCCAGAGTGGATAGGCATTGCCTTCCCCACAGGAGAAGTAAACACCAAAAAATAGGCAGCATATGGGAGCAGGGAACATTCGGAGCTGTGGGTCTAAACAGTCAGATGTCCAGAATGGATAGGCATTGCCTTATCCACAGGAGAAGTAAACACCAAAAAATAGGCAGCATATGAGAGCAGGGAACACCCTTAGCTGTGGGGTCTAAACAGTCAAAGGTCCACAGTGGATAGGCATTGCCTTCCCCACAGGAGGAGTAAACTCCAAGAAATAAGCAGCATATGGAAGCAGGGAACATCCTTCACCACAGGAGAAGTGAACACCAAGAAATAGGCGGCATATGGGAGCAGGGAACATCCTGAGCTGTGGGGTCTAAACAGTCAGAGGTCCACAGTGGATAGGCATTGCCTTCCCCACAGGAGAAGTAAACACCAAGAAATAGGCAGCTTATGGGAGCAGGGAACATCCAGAGCTGTTGGGTCGGAACATCCAGAGCTGTGGGGTCTAAACATTCAGAGGTCCACAGTGGATAGGCATAGCCTTCCCCACAGGAGAAGTGAACACCAAGAAATAGGCAGCATATGGGAGCAGAGAACATCCTGAGCTGTGGGGTCTAAACAGTCAGAGGTCCTTAGTGGATAGACATTGCCTTCTGCACAGGAGAAGTAAACACCAAGAAATAAGCAGCATATGGGAGCAGGGAACATCCGGGGCTGTGGGGTTTAACAGTAAGAGGTCCATAGTGGATAGGCATTGCCTTCCCCACAGGAGGAGTAAACACCAAGAAATAAGCAGCATATGGGAGCAGGGAACATCCGGAGCTGTGGGGTCTAAACAGTCAGAGGTCCAGAGTGGATAGGCAGTGCCATCCCCACAAGAGAAGTGAACACCAAGAAATAGGCAGCATATGGGAGCAGGGAAGATCCGGAGCTGTGGGGTCTGACAGTTGGAGGTCCACAGTGGATAGGCATTGCCTTCCCCACAGGAGAAGTGAACACCACGAAATAGGCAGCATATGGGAGCACGGAACATCCTGAGCTGTGTGGTCTAAATAGTCCGAGGTCCACAGTGGATAGGCATTGCCTTCCCCACAGGTGAAGTCAACACCAAGAAATAAGAGCATATGGGAGCAGGGAACATCCGGAGCTGTGGGGTCTAACAGTCAGAGGTCCACAGTGGATAGGCATTGCCTTCCCCACAGGAGAAGTAAACACCAAGAAATAGGCAGCATATGGGAGCAGGGAACATCCGGAGCTGTGGGATCTAAACAGTCAGAGGTCCACAGTGGATAGGGATTGCCTTCCCCACAGGAGAAGTGAATACCAAGAAATAAGCAGCATATGAGAGCAGGGAACATCTGGAGCTGTGGGGTCTAAACAGTCAGAGATCCACAGCGGGTAGGCATTGCCTTCTCCACAGGAGAAGTGAACACCAAGAAATAGGCAGCATATGGGAGCAAGGAACATCCTGAACTGTGGGGTCTAAACAGTCAGAGGTCCCTAGTGGATAGGCATTGCCTTCTGCACAGGAGAATTAAACACCAAGAAATAAACAGCATATGGGAGCAGGGAAAATCCGGAGCTGTGGGGTCTAAACAGTCAGAGGTCCACAGTGGATAGGCATTGCCTTCCCCACAGGAGAAGTGAACACCAAGAAATAGGCAGCATATGGGAGCAGGGAAGATCCGGAGCTGTGGGGTCTAACAGTCAGATGTCCACAGTGGATAGGCATTGCCTTCCTCACAGGAGTTGTGAACACCAAGAAATAGGCAGCATATGGGAGCAGGGAACATCCTGAGCTGTGGGGTCTAAACATTCAGAGGTCCACAGTGGATAGGCATTGCCTTCACCACAGGAGAAGTGAACACCAAGAAATAAGCAGCATATGGGAGCTGGGAACATCTGGAGCTGTGGGGTCTAAACCGTCAGAGGTCCACAGTGGATAGGCATTGCCTTCCCTGCAGGAGAAGTAAACATCAAGAAATTAGCAGCATATGGGAGCAGGGAGCATCCAGAGCTGTGGGGCTAAACAGTCAGAGGTCCACAGTGTATTATAGGCATTGCCTTCCCCACAGGAGAAGTGAACACCAAGAAATAAGCAGCATATGGGAGCAGGGAACATCCGGAGCTGTGGGGTGTAAACAGTCAGAGGTCTACAGTGGGTAATAGGCATTGCCTTCCCCATACCTCTCCAGTATTTGCGGGAAAATACCTAATTTTAATTTAGAATGACAGAGTAACCCTAAATTGGAATTAGCTCATTTTGGTGATGATTTCCAAAGTTTAGTCCTCCTGCCCTCACCATACTTTTGCAGCATATGATAACATCATTGTCATCACGATTGTCACTGTATTCAAGGTGTAGGGGTAAGTAAAGTGAGAGGGTAAGTGTTCATCTTAACTTGCTGTTTATCAAGATGAGCAAAACAGTTTTAAGTAGAAAAACAAGCAAGGACTAGAGTTGGAGTAGAGGCTGACGACAGAGCAGTTCCTCTCACTCTGTGCAGTTGAGCTGAGGAAAGTTTTTTTTTTTAATTAAATTAATATAGCTGCTTGACTGGCCATAGCAATGAACTTATAATCATTCTGAACTCCTTTAGTGTTTATCTCAGACAGGATCCAGACAATAGCAAGTCACAGTTTTAGAACAGAGTCACGGGCAGAAGCTGCATTACTGGACTCCTGACTTTTCACTAATAATCTCCTCTTGTTAGGTTTGGAATAGAAAAAGAGATTTACTATGTTGAATTAATGGAAAAATTGCAAACTGTAATTAAACTAGTTAGGTTATGATGTATCTTCTTAGGAGAAAATGTACTGAGATGACCGAGACCTGAGCCCTGGCTGCCTATCATAAGCCCTTCACTCTGTTTCCTTTATGCATCTGTGAAACTTACTTTAGTATGGTCTATTCTAAAAGCGTTTCATTTTCCCTGTGAAAACAAGTTATTGCTACTTATTGATGAATATGTTCTAGATTACACAGAATGACTTCATCCATTATTATGAAAATAGAATCTGTTTGAACTAAAAGATATTCATGTCAGCTGTCTGGTTATGCTATGTGAATATATTGTGAAAACCCTGCCTGCTTTTTTGAGCCAAGTTTGTGGATTTTGTTTTGTTTTATTACTGCTATATTAAAGTCACATGTCAATATATTTATGTCAGTGCAGCAGGGGGAATTAAATCATATTAATATTTGTAAATTTAAGTGAAGCAATTTGTGTCTTATATTGGCAGCATTTGATGAGACAGTTACATAAATCATGTAAGCATGTGCTTGATGTACCAGTGCAGTCTGCATACCACTGCTGCCTTTCTAATTCCATTCATGAGATACCCTAATTCACTGCAATGGTGTCTGTTGCCTCTGTGAAGCATGCGATGCTTGGGCTTCCCCCAGAGTTCACAGAAACGGGTAGTCCAGTAGAAGTGGCTCACAGGAACCTGTCTAAATCTTTTGAAAAGGTGAGAGATTTAGTTCAATGTGCTATATCACTCAAGAATATAGATATTTTTTTCAAGTCATGTAGCTGCTGATGTTCATGGCAGGTTGCTTCTGTAAATGATGTTTCGATACTAGCACTCCCTACATTAAAAGGGAAAATGACTTGCGTATGTTCTCTTTGGGTTCCCATTAGCACATCAGTGAGGCAGTGGTGCATTGTGGGGGTACACGATGTGAGGCAGTGGCTGTCTGTACATACATACATACTTACACCCTGCAGTTAGGTTGAAGGAGTGGTGTTGCTCTGCATGCGTTTTTATTACGACTTTATCATTAGTGCCGATATGAACTCTGGTTAAGTATTTCTAAATGTCTTTATTTGAGATTAGAATGTCGGAGGTGAGTCTGTGCTGTTTTTCTGATTGCTTCTTTTTAGTACTTACAAGAAACCCCTTAGTGTCTTGTATGATAAGAAGAACTCAGGTTGGCTAGCTTATTATTGCCTCATTGGAGAGTCAGTAATCTTGGTAAGTACTGCCATAGAAAATGAAGCTTGTCCTAGTATGTAGACACATAACAATGTTGACTGTTATAGAGGTTTTTTCCCAGCCGTGTTGGTTCGGTACTTGTTTTTTACTTCAAGTGTCTACTGTAAGTCAGTACATTTTTTGTCAAACTAACCAGGGGTTACAGAATGTCCTTAGTGTGCACTTGTGAGGAGGGGATGTACATTTTGTGCTAGAAGATGGGTTTTTCCTTCATTTTTTTCCACTTCTTTCCATTTTTCATTGTCTTCGCATGGTAGTGCCTTTATGCACAAATCTGCATTTTGGAGGTACAAACTGACAAGCAGGGCTGGAGTAAAGTTAGATTTAATGTTGCACAAGGATGGTGGAGGATTCGGCTAACACTGACAGTGATTTAGCATGGTGAGAAGTCTAGAAGTGTCCTCGGTGATGGTATAGTGAGGTCACTGGGTATAAAGGACAAATAAATAAGCATATGCTGGTGAACAGAGAAAAGAATGAGGTGTTGGCCATGCGTACTAGGTCTTGAGGAAAGCCTTCTTACATACGGGGTAAGAAACACGTTTAGCAGCTGGTTGAGGGCCATAATGTTAGCATGCTCACTGGACATTTTGGTAAACCTTGTGCACTGATAAAGAGGTGTGGAAAATGGTTTATGATGTCAGTGATGGAGGAAAGCCTGGCTTGATTGTCTTCTTAATGCCATTTGTGTGATGCTTAGCCATTGAATTCTTTCTGTCCCACATCCATTGAGTTTAGTGAAGCCTTAATCAGGGGAAACTGTAAGAGGACAGTGGATTTATATATTCGTTTAATGGTTTGTGTGGTTTGAGTTATGTTGCTAAGCATTGATTTTAAGTGAACCAATGTACAGCATGATTATATTTTGCATTAGTTTGTTACTTCTGCTTTTTAAAAGTGAGTTCCTAGAAGGTGGTATCCCATGAGTGTTTGGGGAGTGGGAGGAGATACACTGTTAGGTGTGTAATTTTCCAGATTTTTAGCCAGATATGTCTACTTGTCGAGTGTCTTTGTCTAGATTTTTGATGTCTGCAGGTTGATAGGCATGTGACCTCCTAAGTCAGGGATTATGGGATCATGTCCGCTGTGGAGTGGTGTCATTTTGTCTGGATTTTAGTGTAGAGGAGTAAGACTACAAGCTGTTAATTATATGCTTCATGAAGTCCAGGGTTTGATTCTCTCAGCCTCCATTTACATACAGAATGAATCTGAACAAGTTACTTAACCAGACAGTGCTTTGGAGATGTTGGAACGTTGTGTTAGATTCCTCACATTTACATACAGAATGAATCGGAACAAGTTACTTAACCAGAGAGCGCTTTGGAGATGTTGAAACGTTGTGTTAGATTCCTCACATTTACATACAGAATGAATCTGAACAAGTTACTTAACGAGACAGCGCTTTGGAGATGTTGGAACGTTGTGTTAGATTCCTCACATTTACATACAGAATGAATCTGAACAAGTTACTTAACCAGACAGTGCTTTGGAGATGTTGGAACGTTGTGTTACATTCCTCACATTTACATACAGAATGAATCTGAACAAGTTACTTAACCAGACAGCGCTTTGGAGATGTTGGAACATTGTGTTAGATTCCTCACATTTACATACAGAATGAATCTGAACAAGTTACTTAACCAGACAGCGCTTTGGAGATGTTGGAACGTTGTGTTAGATTCCTCACATTTACATACAGAATGAATCTGAACAAGTTACTTAACCAGACAGCGCTTTGGAGATGTTGGAACGTTGTGTTAGATTCCTCACATTTACATACAGAATGAATCTGAACAAGTTACTTAACCAGACAGCGCTTTGGAGATGTTGGAACGTTGTGTTAGATTCCTCACATTTACATACAGAATGAATCTGAACAAGTTACTTAACCAGACAGCACTTTGGAGATGTTGGAACGTTGTGTTAGCTTCCTCACATTTACATACAAAATGAATCTGAACAAGTTACTTAAAAAGACAGCGCTTTGGAGATGTTGGAACGTTGTGTTAGATTCCTCACATTTACATACAGAATGAATCTGAACAGGTTACTTAACCAGACAGCACTTTGGAGATGTTGGAACGTTGTGTTAGATTCCTCACATTTACATACAGAATGAATCTGAACAAGTTACTTAACCAGACAGCGCTTTGGAGATGTTGGAACGTTGTGTTAGATTCCTCACATTTACATGCAGAATGAATCGGAAAAAAGTAACTTAACCAGACAGCGCTTTGGAGATGTTGGAACGTTGTGTTAGATTCCTCACATTTACATACAGAATGAATCGGAACAAGTTACTTAACCAGACAGTGCTTTGGAGATGTTGGAACGTTGTGTTAGATTCCTCACATATACATACAGAATGAATCGGAACAAGTTACTTAACCAGACAGCGCTTTGGAGATGTTGGAACATTGTGTTAGATTCCTCACATTTACATACAGAATGAATCGGAACAAGTTACTTAACCAGACAGTGCTTTGGAGATGTTGGAACGTTGTGTTAGATTCCTCACATTTACATACAGAATGAATTGGAACAAGTTACTTAACCAGACAGCGCTTTGGAGATGTTGGAACGTTGTGTTAGATTCCTCACATTTACATACAGAATGAATCGGAACAAGTTACTTAACCAGACAGTGCTTTGGAGATGTTGGAACGTTGTGTTAGATTCCTCACATATACATACAGAATGAATCAGAACAAGTTACTTAACCAGACAGCACTTTGGAGATGTTGGAACATTGTGTTAGATTCCTCACATTTACATACAGAATGAATCGGAACAAGTTACTTAACCAGACAGTGCTTTGGAGATGTTGGAACGTTGTGTTAGATTCCTCACATTTACATACAGAATGAATTGGAACAAGTTACTTAACCAGACAGCGCTTTGGAGATGTTGGAACGTTGTGTTAGATTCCTCACATTTACATACAGAATGAATCGGAACAAGTTACTTAACCAGGCAGCGCTTTGGAGATGTTGGAAAGTTGTGTTAGATTCCTCACATTTACATACAGAATGAATCTGAACAAGTTACTTAACCAGACAGCGCTTTGGAGATGTTGGAACGTTGTGTTAGATTCCACACATTTACATACAGAATGAAACTGAACAAGTTACTTAACCAGACAGCGCTTTGGAGATGTTGGAACGTTGTGTTAGATTCCTCACATTTACATACAGAATGAATCTGAACAAGTTACTTAACCAGACAGCGCTTTGGAGATGTTGGAACGTTGTGTTAGATTCCTCACATTTACAAACAGAATGAATCTGAACAAGTTACTTAACCAGACAGCGCTTTGGAGATGTTGGAACGTTGTGTTAGATTCCTCACATTTACATACAGAATGAATCTGAACAAGTTACTTAACCAGACAGCGCTTTGGAGATGTTGGAACTTTGTGTTAGATTCCTCACATTTACATACAGAATGAATCGGAACAAGTTACTTAACCAGACAGCGCTTTGGAGATGTTGGAACGTTGTGTTAGATTCCTCACATTTACATACAGAATGAATCGGAACAAGTTACTTAACCAGATAGCGCTTTGGAGATGTTGGAACATTGTGTTATATTCCTCACATTTACATACAGAATGAATCTGAACAAGTTACTTAACCAGACAGTGCTTTGGAGATGTTGGAACGTTGTGTTAGATTCCTCACATTTACATACAGAATGAATCTGAACAAGTTACTTAAAAAGACAGCGCTTTGGAGATGTTGGAACGTTGTGTTAGATTCCTCACATTTACATACTGAATGAATCTGAACAAGTTACTTAACCAGATAGCGCTTTGGAGATGTTGGAACATTGTGTTATATTCCTCACATTTACATACAGAATGAATCTGAACAAGTTACTTAACCAGACAGCGCTTTGGAGATGTTGGAACGTTGTGTTAGATTCCTCACATTTACATACAGAATGAATCTGAACAAGTTACTTAACCAGACAGTGCTTTGGAGATGTTGGAACGCTGTGTTAGATTCCTCACATTTACATACAGAATGAATCTGAACAAGTTACTTAACCAGATAGCGCTTTGGAGATGTTGGAACGCTGTGTTAGATTCCTCACATTTACATACAGAATGAATCTGAACAAGTTACTTAACCAGACAGTGCTTTGGAGATGTTGGAACGTTGTGTTAGATTCCTCACATTTACATACAGAATGAATCAGAACAAGTTACTTAACCAGACAGTGCTTTGGAGATGTTGGAACGTTGTGTTAGATTCCTCAGTGCTGTCCTGGGCCACATGTTTAACAACTATACACAAACTTGTGAACTTAAGGGATATACCCCATAATACCTTTGAAGGCTAGTGGTTTGCAAGTAAAGGATGTACATATATGCAAGGTTACACCCTCAGGTCATGGGATACAACACCAGTGAAATAATGCCCTGGATAGTGACAGGAAGCCAGAAAACAAATGATTCTCAGTCTGAGTGTTGTACATGCATCTGATGTTGTACCCTCAGTAACAGAGAGTCAAGTAACAAGGCTTTCATTTAACGATATTCATATATTTAAGGTTACAACCTTCTGATCAGGGGGAATACAACACCACTGATATTATAGCCTTGGGTAGTAAGTGAAAGTCAGTCAGTAATGCATCTAAATACTGTACAGACATGAGGTATAAATCCTCATTGCCCTGGAGGCCACTGTGTCATTGAAGTGACCATACTGCTGTTGGATAGAGATAGTGACTATCAACCAGGTCTTCCCATCTTTAGCAGAAAGATCTGAATGAGAAAAGGCCTTTTTCAGTGGAGAGTCACAGAGAAGCACTCCACATTACTCATACATTCAGTAGAAGCAGATGCATCATTCTAACGGAGAAGCACTCCACACTACTCATACATTCAGTAGCAATAGATGTATCATTCTAACAAAGAGAAGCACTCCACATTACTCATACATTCAGTAGCAGTAGATGTATCATTCTAACAAAGAGAAGCACTCCACATTACTCATACATTCAGAAGCAGTAGATGTATCATTCTAACAAAGAG
This sequence comes from Protopterus annectens, assembly GCF_019279795.1. Lineage (NCBI taxonomy): Eukaryota > Metazoa > Chordata > Ceratodontiformes > Protopteridae > Protopterus > Protopterus annectens. Next base: position 15,319,695 of record NC_056745.1, read on the forward strand.
AAGCACTCCACACCACTCATACATTCAGAAGCAGTAGATGTATCATTCTAACAAAGAGAAGCACTCCACACCACTCATACATTCAGTAGCAGTAGATGTATCATTCTAACAAAGACGTTGATGCATTTTAACATTTAAGTACCTGTTTTACAGATTAAGATGGAAATTCATCTTACTTCAGCTGTATGGTCATTTGTAAAGTTCTCATAAGGTAATACTGTGTGTAATATGTCCATTGGATAAGGTGCTAAACTGAGGCCCCATCTACCCGAGGTGGCAGTATTTCAAGGAAGATTTAAACTATAACCAAGGAATAAGGCACTGGAGGGTTCACCAGATAGCAAAACCAACTTTAATAAGCACACAAACAAAAGGAATGCCTTAAATGGATCACTGCGTTTGCGTCAGTACAAATACATAAGATCTGAGTAAGAGAAGTTCGTTTGCCCCCTAGTCGGTACGAGTATCACTTTGGAAAAGAGTCTAGTGGCCTTATGGGAGTAAACTGGTCATCAAACTGTAAACAAAAAAATATATCTGACGTGTGTGTACAAGCTCATCAGTTATAAACCATCTTGGATGTTAAATCATTTAGTTGTAGATTTTTTGAATCTTTAGGTTCATAGATTAGTACTAAGCTAACTGCCCTTGTGAGCCATTTTAAGCCTAGCCAATTATCCTTTGTGAGACTCAAACCCTGCACCTTGTGTTTGTAAGGCAAAACACCTTAACCATTAAGCCACCATCCCAATCCATCCATTCATTTATGAATAAATGGAATCAGAAAAGGCAGCAGAAATAACGTATATATGATGAAACCATTATTTGAAATTTAAAATATATGTATTTTTTTTTCCAACCCCTTATTGAAATGTCGAACGCTTTGAGCAGACTTTATCTGGATGACTGTTGCCTTTTGTGCCAGGGCAAGTATCTCTCACTTTAAGGCATTTGTTGACTATTTAAATGTCAGTAGTTTTAGAACTGCTTTCACTGTCACACACAGCTTGTTCAAGAGCAACTGTGTGTTTTTTCCTGCACTGCTAAAAGTTTTAAACATGTTTTAGTGCTGTTCTTTTGTCATGAACACAATATTATGAATTTTGTCAGATGGTTAAACAACAGTTTTCATCTTTTTTCGTTTGTAATTCTTTTAAGTCATTCCATTCTTCTTTGTCCAAATTATATTTATTATGATATGTACAGGTGCTGTGTATGTTTTCCATTATTTTAATTTATTTATATTATTTATTTTATTTAACATTTGTTAACCATGAAAGTCTGACTTGGAACAAAGCCAATTTTCAGTGGAGGCTTGGGGAGAAAGGCTCCAAATGCATGTTGTAATGTGCATATTTATAACATAATAAAGACATGGACACGTTTTTCTATCATAACTTGGTAACACTAATTTAACATCTTCAAAAATAGCTTATATCATGAACAAAATCATTATATAAATATGGAGCCTTTCTCCGGGCATCCACTGAAAATGGGCTTCTACCCAGTCCAACTTTCCCCATAATCAACTCTGAATAAATAAATAAAAAGAACATTAATATATACTGAAACATGAGAAGGTTCCCAAAGTTTTTACGTTCTGCTGAGAAATGCTTATAATTGTAATTTTCTAATTAACATACAGAATTCAATTAGCAGTATTATTTGTTTTACTCATTAATATAAACTTCAACTTTTCCTGAAAAGCCGCTAAGGGTCAGATCCGTAAGGCAGTATTATACAGAGCTGTACTGACCTTGTTTGGTTCCCTGGGCAATGCCTATTGTTAGTGCACATCCAGCCTTAGTTGAGATCCTTGGGGTAAAAAGCCTTCAGCTCAAGTTGAAGAAAGAGATCCCCATCAGAAAAAAAGGCAAGAAAAAAACTGTCACTCTACTGCTTGTCATGAGCGATCGAAGGTCGATACCACCGTGTTCATGGTGCCATTTGTATTCTTGAGAATGGAGGTATTGCAATGGACTTTGAGGAGTCATTAATTTCACAGGCACTACAGACTTGCAGATCTATTTTTGGTGCCATAACCTTTTTTTTGCCAGTTTCTAAACGGAAAATTCCCTCTAAATCTTCTGATGGGTCTTCCCTCCTTGTAAGTTTGTCACTGATTTTTATTGACAGGTGCTTTGCTTGCAGACTTGGGAGCTTAGTGTTTTGTGCACCCAAGGAGAGGATTGCACAACAGGTAGTTGGAGCTAAGAGTAATTCTTCTCTCCCAACTAACTTAGAGACAAAATTGCTTCCAGTGCATCTCTTCTTTTAGTCAGACATCAGGTTCTTCATGAAGTACTCTAACAAGCAAGGGGGTACAGTGGTATCTAATTGTATGGGATTATGTGGTCATACACAGTTGTTTAGGGAGTTAATGCTTGTCTGACAGGTGGTTTATAGACAAGGGTGTCATCCTCTTTACAGTTTACTTCCTTGGGAAAGTCAACATTTATTGGATGCCCTGAGCTTGCCCTTCAGCCTTCTGCTGGAGCTGCAGAGTTACAAGTTGTGCCTGATTAGAGTCTTCCAGACATGCAGTACTTCAGAGATCAACCATTTTGCATTTAGGAGGATATTTCCTCCTCCTCCCTTTCAGCTTGGTTCAGCACAATGCAGCAGAGAGTAGACGGTTACACATTTTCTCTTCTATGGCTTGAGATGCTTCCTTATGAGATCCCACCATTTTTTATTTCCTTTTAATGGTGGCTGTTTCTTTGGTCTAAGAGATTTACTATGTATTCCTTTCAACCCTGCCACTAGCCAGGAACCTAACCTCCCTGACCCCCCCTTCCCACACTTGTGCTATGTCCTCATGAAATGGGATCCCTTTCAGAAGGGGTTCACTTCTGTTTTGGTGTCCCATGTCACCCTCTTATATATTTTGTCTGTGGAAGTCTACAGCATCATTCTTATCTCCCCCCCTTTTGGTGTCTCCATGCCATAACCAGTCTGTGCCAGTATAGCATAAGAATTGTGGTGGTATAATCTGGATGGATGTACCCCTGTCCCACTGCCTTCAGCCTTATGGTGCCCAGTGTGGCCTGCCTTCAGTTTCTTGCCATCCTCTGGACAGCAGTGGTAGCCCTTGTAGCTCCTAGGTGGAAGTTGTGGCCTTTCTAGTCTTGAACTCTATGCCCAGAGATGCAGAATACCACCCACAGATGGGATGACACCACATCCTACAGATGGCCGACTGTGCAGCTTGCACTGCCAGCTACTCCAGTGAGACATGCGGCCATTGGTATTCTGTGCCACTTCTTTTATCTGCTCTAAGTCAATGAAAGTGAATACACAGGAAGTATAAATGGCTCTTTCTGAAATACAAACCATAAAGCTTTGTTTTGCACTAAAAGCCGAAAGACAACAACAACAACAACAACATAACAGCCTTCATTATTAGTGAACACACCTGGAAGTGCATTTTTAAATAGGAAGTGACGTGAGAGATAATGGGTTTGTGGTGAACCTGAAGTGTATGTGGAAACTGTGATCCGTGGCTAGTGGTGGGAAATGCAGAAACAGCAGCTGTCAAGGAGTGGACAGTGAGAAGAATGAATTGTATGGTGGATAATGTGATGGGCATCTTTAAAGTAAATGCATCAGAACTGATTAATGAGAAATTAGCATGCACAAAAAGTCTCAGGGTGACATAGTCAAAACACCAAAGAGTTAACTGTGTTCATGAATAAAACCATATATTTATTTTGTTTATTCATTTTTTGATAACTACTTAAGTAGAATGATCACTTTTACCTTTTCAGTCACAGCCTGAGCATTATGGCAAATATTCCAGTACAGCATTAGAAAACAATATAAATATGTGCGTACATAAGTATAAACCAAGATTATTATACAGATGTGGAGAAATTTTCATTCGTTTTTAATGTTAAAGGAAAACATGTTTATAATTTTGTGTTTATACAGAATTCACACAATGAAATCCATGCATACATTTCTTTAGTTAAATAAATATGTTTATAATGTTGTGTTTATACAGAATTCGCACGATGAAATCCACGTGTACATTTCTTTAGTTAAATAAAAATGTTTATAATTTTGTGTTTATACAGAATTCGCACAATGAAATCCATGCATACATTTCTTTAGTTAAATAAAACATGTTTATAATGTTGTGTTTATACAGAATTCGCACGATGAAATCCACGCATACATTTCTTTAGTTAAATAAAATATGTTTATAATGTTGTGTTTATACAGAATTCGCACGATGAAATCCACGCATACATTTCTTTAGTTAAATAAAATATGTTTATAATGTTGTGTTTATACAGAATTCGCACGATGAAATCCACGCATACATTTCTTTAGTTAAATAAAACATGTTTATAATGTTGTGTTTATACAGAATTCGCACGATGAAATCCACGTGTACATTTCTTTAGTTAAATAAAACATGTTTATAATGTTGTGTTTATACAGAATTCGCACGATGAAATCCACGTGTACATTTCTTTAGTTAAATAAAACATGTTTATAATGTTGTGTTTATACAGAATTCGCACAATGAAATCCACGTGTACATTTCTTTAGTTAAATAAAATATGTTTATAATGTTGTGTTTATACAGAATTCACACGATGAAATCCACGTGTACATTTCTTTATTTTAATCTTTTGCTCTTTTAGTTAACAGGTATCTGAAACCCAGCAACTTTCAAAGTCCGCAATCATCAGCACTCAGTACTCTGAATCCTAAGTCTGAGAATGACTTTAAAGACAAGCTGCAAGGACAAAATGAAAATAAACCATATAAAAATGACACATGTGATGCAAGTTTTGTATTTAAATCTGTTTTAAAAAGTCATCAGGGAATGCACAATGGAGAGAAACTCTTTTCATGTACCACCTGTGCTAAGTCTTTTACAAGGAAGGAAAACTTAGCTTATCATGTAAAACTACATACAGGAGAGAAGCCGTATAAATGTGCAATGTGTGACAAAAGCTTTATATTAAAGTGTCGGCTCTCAAAACATGAAAAAACTCACACTGGTGATAAACCATATAAATGTGATAAATGTGGCAGGAGTTTTAGCCAGAAGAGTACATTATTCAAACATGAGAAAATACACAGTGGAGAGAGGCCGTATAAATGTGCAGCATGTGACAAAAGTTTTGTGTACCCAAGTGAACTCTCAGTACATGAGAAAATATACTGTAAACGTTTGAGAAAGTTAAACCAGAAAGAAACTCCATTTAAATGTGCTGTTTGTGGTAGATGTTTTATGCACAAGAGTACATTCCTCAGACATGAGAAAATACACACAGGAGAGAAGACGTATAAATGTGCTGTGTGCGGCAAAAGTTTTGCACAGAAGTGTAGCCTTTCAGCTCACGAGAAACTTCATATTGGAGAGAGACCATACAAATGTGATATATGTTACAAGAGCTTTACAAAAAAGTCTCATCTCACTACTCATGAGACAATACACATGGCACAGAGGCCATATAAATGTGAGACTTGTGACAAGAGGTTTTCCAATAAGAGTATCCTGTTACTTCATGAGAAAATGCACACTGGAGAGAAGCCGTTCAGGTGTGACACGTGTGGAAAAACTTTTATTCAGAAGTGCGATCTTTCTAAACATGAGAAAATACATAGCGGAGAGAAGGCTTACAAATGTACTACTTGTGAGAGAAGTTTTACTCACAAGAGTACCCTCTTAGTTCACGAGAGAATACACACTGGGGCAAAACTGTATAAATGCAATACATGTGACAAATATTTTGCACACAGGACTACCCTCTTATCTCATGAAAAAATACACACTGGAGAGAAATCCTTTAAATGTGTCACATGTGGCAAGAGTTTTACACAGAAGAGTACACTTTCGATCCATAAAAAGCTACATGTTGGAGAAAAGAAGTATAAATGTGAAGTGTGTAAAAAAAGTTTTATGCACAGAAGTACTTACACAGCCCATGAAAAAATACATACTGGAGAGAAGCCATATAAATGTGTTGCATGTGATAAAACTTTTACACATAAGAGTACCTTCTCAGTACACAAGAAAATGCGATGTAAATATTTGGAGAAATTAAACTACAGACAGAATCTATTTAAATGTGCTATATGTGACAAGAGTTTTATGTATAGGTGTGCCCTTTCAATACATGAAAAAGTACACACTGGAGAGAAATTGTATAAATGTGCTATGTGTGGCAAGAGTTTTTCACAGAAGTGTAATCTTTTAACGCATGTGAAAATACACATTGGAGAGAGGCCATATAAATGCATTACATGTTATAAGAGTTTTACACAGAAGTCTCAACTTGTTAGACATGAGAATATACACATTTCAGAGAGGCCAAGGCCATATAAGTGTGATACTTGTGGCAAAAGTTTCTCATATAAGAGTATCCTGTCAGCACATGAAAAAATACACACTGGAGAGAAGCCATTCAAGTGTACCTCATGTGGCAAAGAATTCATAGAGAAATGGTATCTTTCTAAACATGAGAAAATACACAATAGAGAGAAGACATTGTGACACACATCTGAGAAAGGGTTCACATAGTATAACCTTTCTTAGCATGAAAAACAAAAACTGTTGGAATTAGGAATAGTGTCTGTTCCTACCACAGTTTTGCAGTCCTTAAATATTTGGAGAAATTAACAGTGTAAGAACCCTTATAAATGGTTCACATGTGACAGTATTTTTATAGAGGTATTTTATCTCTGAATAAATTAAAAATATGATCCAAATACTAAGGGGAAAATTCACTGCAAATATCAAAGACAGAAAAAATGCCCTGCCTTAGGATTGGGTCCATACCTCTCAACTGTACAGATTTTCGCAGACTGTCCAGATTTTTGCCTCATATTTTTGGTCCGTTTTTCATAAAACTGGTTTTCTGGTAAATTAGTGGCAAATTATTAAAGACTGAAGTTAGAAAATAGTGACAGATGTTTGAGTTTCAGACTTCACACCTTTCAGAAAATTCATGCTAATGCAAAACCATCAGCTTTCTATGTTTGTAAGAGCAATATTTAAAAGAATTGTCCCTATTTTTGGGCCTTTATCCCACTTTTATTTATGGATTTTGTGCAGATTTCGTGCTCTAAGAGGTTGAGAGGTATGACTGGGTCCGTTCCTGTCTCAGTATTAAAAGTCCAATATATTTGAATAATTTTAACCAAGAGAGAAGACATATAAATATTCCATTTATGGCAGGTGTTTTACTTTAAAAGTCAGACGTGAAAATGAACATTATACATGAATGTGTATTTAGCTGTGAGCCTGCATGTATGTTTGCTGACATCATCAGATCCAAACACAGTGAAGGTTCTGAACCATGAAAGAGAGCAGATCTTATGTGATGTTCTTGTGCAGCTTAGAATAAGCATTTCAGAAGGGAGTAGATGTGGGAATCCACTCAAAAGTGGAGAAAACAGGTAGCAACAAAAAGTGCTGAAAAGTAAAAGACAAGGCGTGAAGTTTATGGTCATAAGAAAAGAAAGGAATATTGGAGCAGCCCTCGGTTACAGTGACAAGTCTAGAGAGCTTCTGGAACAAATGTGATTATCAAGATTTAATGAATAAACTAGTAAGGAAATGTGAAGTTAAACTAAACAATGAAAGGATAATAATGGGAGTTCAGGGTGGGGTGCACATGTGCCTGTTTACAAAATCTATAGGCAATACAAATGAAGCTCTGTAGTGCCAACATAGAAACAGCCGAATGTCTTGTGTATGGTTATGATGTATTCATGTCTGAGAAGGGGATTCACTGATAGGCACAGGAATATGGCAAGTCTGATACACTGGGAACTGTCTGTACATTGTACTTTGTAAGTAGTTGGAAAGTATTTGAAAAATGAATCACAGAGAATTACAGAAAATAAAGAATTGTGGAAAAGAGGTGAAAAGAAGCAATGATTATTGAAATAACAATGTCTAGTGACTATAGCATTTTGTGTACTGACAAGACAGGAAGTTATGTGACATCTGGTGTATATGTAGAAATTAGAAGAATATGAAACAAGGATTCCAAAATAGTTGCTGTTGTGCTACAGTTCTGCTGAGTGAACTATAATGTCCAAGAATATTTTACCGGTTTAGGCAGTGCCATATGAACTGAAGAGGAAAGCAATTCTGGCTGCACTGTGGCATTCTTGGTAAAAAGACTGAACTATAACCGTGACTTCACTTGGGAATAGGATTTATTTTGGACATGGTATCAAAGCTGCTAAAGTATTTAGATTTGGAGAACCATAAAAAGAGACAAATATGCATAAAAAAAGATTTTGAGGATGAAAAACAGTGAGCAGGTGCTTCATGGTAACAAGAGCTTCACATGGAAATCTGCCCTTTGTGCATGTGGGGTAGTATCTACAAAAAGGACAAATATGCCCCATGTGGCAAGAGTTTTAGAATCAAGACAACCCTTTTACAAAACAAAATGCATCTGAGCTAAAGATCATGTCCATGGAAAAGACCTGGGAATCCCACAATTATGCTGCAAAGTTTAGAGAGTTACATGAGTAACCATATGATGATCTATGTTGCATACAAGAATTGTGTATGAGAGGTAACTGAACATAGTGGGCTTAGTATGAAGTAGCCCACAGAGTCTGTAGAAAAGGTGGGGTGTACAACGAAATGCATACTCTGCAGTGTGCAACTTGAAACAGTCTCACAATGTGTGGATGTAATGTACTTAGACCTAAAGCTGTCTAAAGGCACAGTAATGTGACAAGGTTAATATACTGAACCAAACACTGTACGAAACTTTCCACCAGGTGTTCTCAGTGCAATAACAGTACAAAAGTACTCCTCCGATTTGAAACACTATGAACCTAGTACTGCTATTAACTGTTATAAAACTTAAAATAAATCTCTTAAACTTAGTAAATCAAGTCAAAAATCCAATCAAGGATATGTTGAATTCAGTTTCTTTATTAGTAAGCACAGATGAGTGACCCATAATTCTTAATGGTTAATATATTTAAGAACAGTTACTTAAAAGTGGGAATGGTAAAGTTTCCACTGTAAGTACAAATCAGTCCAACTGTAGTAAAAACCATTCCCCATCTTTTCCCTTAAAATAAAGTAATAAAAAAGAACCAGGATAATCTAATCTACCATGGTATTCAAAATTTCTAAACATCTCTGTCTCACAATTTATTGCATCCTTATAAAACAAGAATTATAACACTAAAATAAGATTATGTTTTTACCATATTAATTTATTCATCCACATTAATTTATTCAAATATTTCAATTAAAATCACTTTTGTTTCTTCTTCAGGTCTGCATACACTAGAAATTCCAAGTTTTGCTGTCTGTCTAAATGTAATTGTCATTCAGAAGTAAGAAAGAGTTCAAACTACTAAAAATCTGTCTAATTTGTATTAACACTACCTAGTTTCAATTCTAAGAACAACAATATTTTAAATGATAAAAATATAGAAATGTGAAGATAAAATTATACAAAACTCTGTGTTTAAGTTGAATTCAAGTCTTATTTAAGTGTTGCATGCTTTAGGTTAATATATTGGAAACGTGCAAACATTGCAGAATACAAATTAAGAAATGCTGAAAATATGAAACAACGAATTTACTAAAAGTGAAGAAGTAATGATTTCAGAACTTAAGAGCAAAAGTGAAAAAAAAGCAATTGCTGCAGCTGAAAAAGAAAAAAAGACTAAAGTAAGCATTATTTAGCCAGCCTTGTGATTACAGTGTCCTGCATAACCAACAGATATAAAGCTGTTGAGCAGAAGGTACACAGAGACCTACGCAGCTCAGTTAGTGCGGGAGGCAAATAGAGTGGTATAAAAGAATGTCCAAGATATGTAAGTATGCAATTGAAACAGTCAGTCCCATAGGAATTACAGAAAGAGGGAATTCTTGATATACCTCAGATTTTGAAAAGAGTATAATTGCAAATATTAAAGACTGAAGGAATACTGGTTTCATTAACTTTAACAATACACTGTCCAAGAAATGGAGTATTTTGTGATTTGATATCAAAACTTTAAAATTTGGAAAAATGAAAATAGGTTATTTATATGTACAAAAGTTTTTACACTGAACACTCATTCTGTCAGTGCATTAATAAAATACAGGTTAAGTAGAAGGTGAACTCATATGCCGTATGTAATAAAAGTTATATACCGAAGACTCATCTGTCAACATTTGAGAAAATGCAGACTAAAGAGAAGCCATTTAAATGTGCCACATATCACGGACATTTTCATTTAAGGGTAACATGTCAGTACAGGAAGAATTATGTGCCATGTATGAGGGTTTAGCTGGAGAGATGAAGTGAGTGTGAAAAGAAAGAACATGGTTGGAACTGAATAATGTATGTATCCTCATAGCTTGGAGGATACCTTCACATGATCAATCCTGATGTTTACTGAACCTTCCAAGATAAAGGCAGATATAAAGTTCTTGCTGCATATGTCACAGAGTACAGCAGTAAAAATGAATGTTTTACACACAACTCCCAGGATAATGGAGTGCCCAGCCCTGACACAGATATAAGACCAAGACTGATAATATGGGTAATGCGAAATCCTCACCAGTTGATATGCTATTAGGCCCTGTTGTTAGTTACCTGAATGTATCTAAACAAAACAGCAGTTCATAAAAAGAGTAAAATAAAATGTTTAGTGTAGAAAGAGGTATAAGAACAGGCAGACAAGAAAGGATAAAAGGAAATGAAGTAAAGTTGCTACTGTGACACTCTAAATACTCAATTTCTACAAATGGATTAAACTGCAAGAGTATGAAACTAAAAACGAAGAGAAATAATTGCAGCTGAAAAATATCAATGGTTGCAGGTGATAATCTAAAATCTTTAAAAAAAAATCTCTTTTGTCATATAATTTTATGTAAATGTGTAAACATCATAGTAATTGTATTGAGTGCATGTGTAGGACATAATTGGATGTTATTATTCTAATACTAATGTTATTATTCTAATACTAAATTTCTTATATCATTTTATATCGTTTGTTATATCTTGTGGAGCTTTTCTTGGGTCTGTGCTGAAAAAGGGCATCTGTCAAGTTGGATTAACCAGATGAACAAATGTTAAATAAATAAATAAATGAAACAATTGTGACAATGTTTTTGTAGTGGTATGCTACCTCTCAGTATGTTAACTTTGCCAGTTAGAGAAAACTGTACTGGATGATGTACTAGAGGGGAAATATAAGCATTAGAGATATTTAAAACCTAAATGGAAGTTATATAAAGGATTTAATACAGTACAGTGTATGTGCTGAAAAGCTCTACTAACTGTTGCAGATGCAGTAACTTTGCAGGTATCTGAAGATATATGGAGGTAGAGGCATCACCACATGGAAATATTTCATTGAGCAGGGTGACAACAGAGAAGGTGAACAGAGACCAAGGTGACAGACCAAACAGGAAGTGAAGGGCCTGACAACACCCATCCTAATGACTTTTAAACCAGTTAAATGCTCAAGAAATAAGAACTAAGGTCAGGAACTTCATCAGGAGAAGCACATGAAAACCTACATAGAGTTATATGGTGAGAACGAATGAGAAACAATGATCATAAAACTAATCCCCAGGCAAGAAAAGAATAATGTAAGGAACAACTTCATGACATAATAGAAGGATATCTGTATTTTTATGTACAAAGAAAAGGGCTGCAGAAAATCTATAAAACACAGACTGTTAGAATAAGAAAGGAAAGGCATACAGTAAGTTGAATAATAAGACAGAGCTATAAGACGTAACAAAATACTGTACTCTTCAAATAAATTAGCACATAAATTACTGCCAAGAAAGCATAAAACAAAGAAAGGAACAAGAGCAGAATGAGATCATAGAAGTACTAGGAACAAGAGCAGAATGAGATCACGGAAGTACTGGGAACATGAGCAGAATGAGATCATGGAAGTACTGGGAACAAGAACAGAATGAGATCGTGGAAGTACTGGGAACAAGAGCAGAATGAGATCATGGAAGTACTGGGAACATGAGCAGAATGAGATCATGGAAGTACTGGGAACAAGAACAGAATGAAATCATGGAAGTACTAGGAACAAGAGCAGAATGAGATCGTGGAAGTACTGGGAACAAGAGCAGAATGAGATCATGGAAGTACTGGGAACATGAGCAGAATGAGATCATGGAAGTACTGGGAACAAGAGCAGAATGAGATCATGGAAGTACTGGGAACATGAGCAGAATGAGATCGTGGAAGGACTGGGAACAGGAACAGAATGATATCGTGGAAGTACTGGGAACAAGAGCAGAATGAGATCACGGAAGTACTGGGAACAAGAGCAGAATGAAATCATGGAAGTACTAGGAACAAGAGCAGAATGAGATCACGGAAGTACTGGGAACAAGAGCAGAATGAGATCATGGAAGTACTGGGAACAAGAACAGAATGAGATCGTGGAAGTACTGGGAACAAGAGCAGAATGAGATCATGGAAGTACTGGGAACAAGAGCAGAATGAGATCATGGAAGTACTGGGAACAAGAGCAGAATGAGATTGTGGAAGTACTGGGAACAAGAGCAGAATGAGATCATGGAATTACTGGGAACAAGAACAGAATGAGATCGTGGAAGTACTGGGAACAAGAGCAGAATGAGATCATGGAAGTACTGGGAACAAGAGCAGAATGAGATTGTGGAAGTACTGGGAACAAGAGCAGAATGAGATCGTGGAAGTACTGGGAACAAGAGCAGAATGAGATCGTGGAAGTACTGGGAACAAGAGCAGAATGAGATCACGGAAGTACTGGGAACAAGAGCAGAATGAGATCACGGAAGTACTGGGAACAAGAGCAGAATGAGATCGTGGAAGTACTGGGAACAAGAGCAGAATGAGATCGTGGAAGTACTGGGAACAAGAGCAGAATGAGATCGTGGAAGTACTGGGAACAAGAGCAGAATGAGATCGTGGAAGTACTGGGAACAAGAGCAGAATGAGATCGTGGAAGTACTGGGAACAAGAACAGAATGAGATCATGGAAGTACTGGGAACAAGAGCAGAATGAGATCATGGAAGGACTGGGAACAGGAACAGAATGATATCGTGGAAGTACTGGGAACAAGAGCAGAATGAGATCATGGAAGTACTGGGAACAAGAGCAGAATGAGATCGTGGAAGTACTGGGAACAAGAACAGAATGAGATCATGGAAGTACTGGGAACAAGAGCAGAATGAGATCATGGAAGTACTGGGAACAAAAGCAGAATGAGATCATGGAAGTACTGGGAACAAGAGCAGAATGAGATCGTGGAAGTACTGGGAACAAGAACAGAATGAGATTGTGGAAGTACTGGGAACAAGAGCAGAATGAGATCGTGGAAGTACTGGGAACAAGAACAGAATGATATCGTGGAAGTACTAGGAACAAGAGCAGAATGAGATCGTGGAAGTACTGGGAACAAGAACAGAATGAGATCGTGGAAGTACTGGGAACAAGAACAGAATGAGATCATGGAAGTACTGGGAACAAGAGCAGAATGAGATCATGGAAGGACTGGGAACAAGAACAGAATGAGATCATGGAAGTACTGGGAACAAGAGCAGAATGAGATCATGGAAGTACTGGGAACAAGAGCAGAATGAGATCGTGGAAGTACTGGGAACAAGAGCAGAATGAGATCATGGAAGTACTGGGAACAAAAGCAGAATGAGATCATGGAAGTACTGGGAACAAAAGCAGAATGAGATCATGGAAGTACTGGGAACAAGAGCAGAATGAGATCGTGGAAGTACTGGGAACAAGAGCAGAATGAGATCGTGGAAGTACTGGGAACAAGAGCAGAATGAGATCGTGGAAGTACTGGGAACAAGAGCAGAATGAGATCACGGAAGTACTGGGAACATGAGCAGAATGAGATCGTGGAAGGACTGGGAACAGGAACAGAATGATATCGTGGAAGTACTGGGAACAAGAGCAGAATGAGATCACGGAAGTACTGGGAACAAGAGCAGAATGAAATCATGGAAGTACTAGGAACAAGAGCAGAATGAGATCATGGAAGTACTGGGAACATGAGCAGAATGAGATCATGGAAGTACTGGGAACAAGAACAGAATGAGATCATGGAAGTACTGGGAACAAGAGCAGAATGAGATCGTGGAAGTACTGGGAACAAGAGCAGAATGAGATCGTGGAAGGACTGGGAACAAGAGCAGAATGAGATCGTGGAAGTACTGGGAACAAGAACAGAATGAGATCGTGGAAGTACTGGGAACAAGAGCAGAATGAGATCGTGGAAGGACTGGGAACAAGAGCAGAATGAGATCATGGAAGTACTGGGAACAAGAGCAGAATGAGATCGTGGAAGTACTGGGAACAAGAACAGAATGAGATCATGGAAGTACTGGGAACAAGAGCAGAATGAGATCACGGAAGTACTGGGAACAAGAGCAGAATGAGATCGTGGAAGGACTGGGAACAAGAGCAGAATGAGATCGTGGAAGTACTGGGAACAAGAACAGAATGAGATCGTGGAAGTACTGGGAACAAGAGCAGAATGAGATCATGGAAGTGCTGCCAAGAAACAATAGTAAACAGCTAACAAGTAGCTTTAAATGAGTATTACAAAAATGGATGCATCAGTGAAAATCTGTGAATGGTAAATGTATTTGAAGAAAAGTGTGATATCGAAACACATCAAGATTTGTGTTATTACATTATTGCCAGCAACAAATTAAAAGTCTGTGCATATGGTAAAAATCAGGATACATGCAGAGAAATACAGACAAATGACACATATTAAGCAATTGAAGGATGACACAGATATTTGTAGATAACTAGGCAAGTGCATAAAAGAGGTAAAAGAAAAAAATAGAAATTCCAATACAGAATGTGTAAAGTGTATTAATTGATAGTGATCTAGAAGTTATTTCCAAACAATACCCACATTTTAGACCCCATAAACCAAAGTTCACTGTACCAGCCATTCATCCTTAATTTTTGTTCCCACACTCTGGGAATCTCTTCCACCATACCTAAAAGACCTGTCCTCCTACAATAAATTCAAAGCAGAATTAAAGCCTTGCCTCCTTAGTAAATTTTAGTAAAGGTGTCTTCTCATTGGCCGCATCATCTAACCTTGAAATTTATTTAGATTATGTTGAAAGAGTGCTGCACAAACTGGACCTAAGCAAAATTCAGAATGGAGACAAAATTAGCAACAATTACCTGCGGACACTGCAGTATGAGCTTACAGTACCATTGCATCCGTTATTCATGAAGCTGTTTTAAGTATGGAGAGAGGACTCAAGATTAGAGAAGTGTACTTATTAAAGCCATCTTAAAGGGAAATGACAAAAGGACAAATCTAAAGTCATATCAGTTCATAAATCTTTCTTGTTGTGGAAAAATAATGTTTAAAGTTATTCTAGACAAGTTGTCAGAACTGGAGAGGTTGGGACTTGAACCATGTATCAGCTTATTTTGAAAGAAGATCTATAACTATGTGTAACATAATGTCATGATTTTTATAATATAATAGCTATAAATGCAAACTTGTGTTGTGATATTTATATACAACTATTTTCAACCTTTGATGGAGTTGCACACAAAACACTGATCAATAAATTAAAGCAACTAGGTATCAGTGTACTTTTGATAAGCTGGATAGCTTCATTGCTTACAAATAAGACATGACAAGCATCATATAGCAATTGTATGGGTAAACTTTTGCATTACTTTCTAGATTACAGTAGTCAGGGTGTCCTGAAAGGCTTTGTCCTGGGGGCCATACTTATTTACCTTACATCTTTCTCATCTGTCTTTTTTCATCTGAGGTGTTCTGCAGGGACGGCTCATGCTATAGGACTGCAGCCCTCCCACCTAGAAAACAAAAGTAAATAAAAGTAGAGAAACACATTACCATAATTCCCAGAAGTACTCCACACATGCGAGCATACTCTAGATACATGGGAACACTCTCAGACTGCTTTCTCAGCAGACTAGATAGGGGGAAAGGCATCTCGGCCCTGAGATGCCCAGCAGTCTGTGTGGTGGTAGGCACTCTGGACTGCAGCAGCAGCAGGCTGGACCAATCAAGGTGCATTTACCAGATAAAGAGGTGCACTGTTGCGAGCAGCTAACGTACACCGGCACAGTTACAGGGTGGATTTGCTCAATGGATGTGTTCATCGGCGATGAAGGTATATATCTAACATACAGGCTTGCTCAATGGATGTGTTTGCTCATCGGCAGAGATGAAGGTGAGCATTGCTCAATGGTAGAGATGAAGGGTGTGTGTGTGTGTGTGTGTGTGTGTGTGTGTGTGTGTGTGTGTGTGTGTGTGTGTGTGTGTGTGTGTATATATATATATATATATATATATATATATATATATATATATATATATATATATATACTGGTGGCTAGAGAGAACTCATAGTGGTGTGGTAGGGAATACCTCAGGCTTGAACCCTGTACCTTGTAAGCAGGTGGCAAGGGCCTGAATTCCCTACCCACCACCATTTGTAAAGAATTTGCAGATTTTCTGCCTCATATTTGATCTGTTCTGTTCCTCATAATATCTGTGGTTTCTAAATATTTAAATAATTAGATATTTGATGGTGCAGTGGTAGCATTGTTGCACTACAGGTTATCAGGTTTGATTCTTGGCTGGGGTGCCTTTTGTGTGAGGTCTGCATCTTCTCCCTGTGTTTGTGTGAGTTTGCTTTTGTGTCCTCCCATGTTAGAAAGATGTGTGTCTGCATTATTTCTTCATGGGCCTATGCTAAAAATGTTTTTTTGTTCCAAGTCAGACTGTCCTGGTTAACAGATGTTAAATAAAATCGACAGACATTTGAATTTCAGACTTCAGGTTTCTGAATGTTTAATTCCTTAAATATTTGATGGTGCAGTGGTAGCATTGTTGCCTCACAGCTACAGGTTCTCTGGTTTGATTCTTGGCTGGGGTGTCTTCTGTGTGGAGTCTGCATCTTCTTCCTGTGTTTGTGGGGGTTTGCTCTGGTGTCCTGCCATTTTACAAAGACATGTGTCTGCAGTATTTTTCCCTGGGCCTCTGCTGAAAATTGTTTTTGTTCCATCAGACTTTCCTGGTTAACAAATGTTAAATAAATAAAATTGACAGGCATTTGAATTTCAGACTTCATATTCTTCAGAAAATACATAGTAACACAAAACCTTTTATTCCGGCAATTTTTTAAGTTTATAAGATGAATATTTGAAATTTGTCCCTATTTTTGGGACCATATTCCCCCATTATTGGCTTCATCCAGGTTTTTTATGCTAAGGTTGACAGTTATGGCAAGAACTGAATTCAGTAAATGATAGCCATTTAAGTTTCAGTCTTCCTCTTTTTCACAAAGCAGCTGATTTGGCATAGTGGTATGTTGCTCTGACTGTTTTGTTATGTTTCAGAATACTTTAAAAATGAAGACAAATACAGTTCATTCTCTCTTTCAGTGGTTTTTATTATCTACAGACACATGTGCGGGAGCCTCATGGAAAACATCCGGGAGACTCCCAGAACAAAGGAATAAACAAACTTATATACTATTGCTGACAATACAAAAATAGAGAAATGAATCAATTAGACCATTATACAGGGCAATTAACCTATTAAAGGTTTACCCGTAAACATGAGGCAATTCACATCATTTTATCTCTGGGCAAAGAAAGAAAAATTGGATGCATTTCCATAAAAGGCACATTTCCTGCTTTCAGACAGACTCTTGTTTTTCAGCATTTTCTCGTTGCTCAGAGTTCATTCAAAGTTCACAGTACACAGTACGTTTTAATACATACAGACTGTCACATACTCAATTTCCTCAAACACATGCTTTGACTGTTCATATTCTACAATCCCCCATTTGATGCTGTGTAAGCATCATCACTTAACCTATCATACATTTGTCCCAAATCTAACTTAACCATGCTACTGGTCTTTTCATCATTGGAAAACATTGTCATTTCATCGTCTACATTCAAAGCTGCAGGCATATAAAACTTAGGCACTTTCTTCACAGTTTTTGAAGACATTAATTTCAAGATCAGTGCTTTGATTAGGAATAAGACAAGGAAAGCAACAATTGCTAATAATGCAATTAATAAAATCAACTTCAACAGTCCACCTCCCCAACCTGAGAACAGGTTGGTTAACCATGCCCATGTTGAACTATCAGTCACTAGTTTTAAGGCAGAAAAATGTAGCATTGTTTAATATTTCAAGCAATTTAGATAGCTTTCTCATTTCCCAAATTGATTTCACTGTTCTGTATGATGGAATTATACCAGCCCATGATATGACACCATCACCCAAGTTCATATGGGACAGTCCTTTGGTACTAGCATGAGCTAAGTCATGATGATAAATCCATGAAGCATCAACTTGACCTATAGGATTGACAGGCTTTTTAACCTCTTGAACGTTTCAAATTTTTTCTTTAGGTAATGCAGATACATGTCGAATAGCTGGAACCAGGTAGCCCAGGAAGCAGCTACCAGACCAGTCTCCTGGTAGCCATTTATATGCTTTTCTTTTGCACACAAAATAGCAATTTTATACTTTAATGGTGATGTTGATAGGTTTGAAATGATCCCCAGCATCCTGTAGTCCTTGAAATATTTTCAAATAGACAATTTCTATTTTCTGGGGAAAATTAGCTATAGAGTCTTTAACAAGTCTTTTTATTGGTGAGAAATCTATTACACAACCCGAATTGTCTGCAGTGCAGTTATATACCACTGTTTTGTTACAATGGCTCCACCCGACTCTGGTTTTACCAAGTTTTTGAAAACACACAGTTCCGTTTTGACGGAGGGACAACTGTAATGCTATTTTGTCCTTTGAAATAACATTTGATGCATCGTAGATCAAATTCGTCCAGGTTTCATTAACCCCTAAAGGGACTATTTTATTTATTTATTTATTTATTTATTTTATTTTACATTTGTTGACCGGGTTAATCCAACTGGATACATGTCCATTTTCAGCAGAGGCCCGGGGAGAAAAGCTCCACAATAAAAACAACACATAAAATTACATACAGATAAATTCACAATAACATAATAAAAGAACACTTAAATTTACATACAAATAATTTTATATATATTTAGCATTTAGACTATATTTAGCATCAATCCCCCATGAACAGTAGGAATAGCAGTGCAAACCCAACAGTCTGAGATGTTGAGGGACGATGCATAAGCATATTTAATGGCTTGGTAGGTATTGAAAGGTGGATGCCATGCAGCTCGTTTGGCATGAGGTGTAGTTGAAGCAGGAAATAAAAATGGCCACAAAATAAAATGACAAGAATAACCACCAAAATAGTTGTGCAGTACTTTTGTGGAAATGGCGGTTGCACTTGGTGAGGTTGTGCAAATGGATAAACGTCAGGCATTGTCAGGTGCTGGTACAGTATGACTTTAGGAGTAGCAAAAGGTAGAGGTTGTTGACCTTCTGATGGGATGACTTTCTTAACGTGCGATATGTGAATCAAGGTGGGTGAGCCTTGTAGTCGAACCACTGATGATGTCATCAGTGGAACCAGGAAGGGCCCTTTCCAACGTGGTTGAAGAGCTGTTTTTCGAGAGAATGACTTGATGCATACGCAGTCTCCTGGTTGTAGTGCCGAGGACAGGAAAGGATCAGGACTTTGTTGAGCTGCTGCTACCTGGCAATGATGAAACTGTAAAAAAGAAACAAGAGAAGTGCAATACAGAAGAATATCAGGATGAAATGCATCATACTCAGAAAAGGGTGGTGGTGGAGTCATGGGCATTTGCATAGGGCATCCCATGAGGATTTGATGAGGAGAAAGACTTTCAGTAGGATGTATTTGAGCTTTCATAGAGTGTAGGGCTAGAGGTAGGGCCTGTACCCAAGTGAGGCCCATTTCAGTAGTAATTTTAGCCAGTCTTGCTTTTAGTGTCTGATTTATGCATTCAGTAATACTTGATGCCTGTGGTCTATATTGACAATGAAATTTTAGAGTGATGCCTAACATTTTACACAGTGAATCAATTAACTGAGCAGTAAAATGTGGTGCATGATTTGAATATATTTGACAGGGAACACCAAAACGAGGTATTAATTCATAACAAAGTTTCTTGGCAACTGAAATAGCATCATTCTTAGCACATGGGTAGGCTTCTAGCCACCCAGAAAAACATCAACAACAGTTAAAACATATTTGAAACGAGCACAAGGTGGCAGTTCAATAAAATCCCATTGCAAAGTGCAAAATGGTCCCTATGGTTTTGGCAGTGGTTGTGTGGGAGCCATAGTACCTTTTGAAATGTTACACTGTAAACAGTGGAGCACGTGCTCAAAAAAAAATGCTGTACAGAAGCAGAAAGTCCTGGGGAAAACCAATAATTTTGGATTTGTTGTATTAATGCTTGTACCCCAACATGAGCTGGCAAGTGATATGCTTTAATAAGAGAATTTAACATGGACATTGGGCAGACCAGTCTGCCATCTGGATGTTGCCAAATGAGATCAGAGCGTTTAAAACAGTCTTGAGCCAGCCATGTTTTTCTTTATGATTCTGGGACTTTATCCTGTATAGCTTTTAACACTGTGGTATCAAAAGTAACTATTGGTTGCAGAGGCTGCAAAAAATGTCCCTGAGCAGTTTGTGATAGAGCAGCCTGTTTAGCAGCCCAGTCAGCAAAATTATTGCCCTTAGTTTTAAAAGAGTCATTAGATTGATGGGCTGCACATTTAACAACAGCAATTTCAGATGGTAACAATAAGTCTTGTAACAAGTTATTAATATAAAAATGTTTTTTAATGGGTGCCCCAGAAGAAGTTAAACCCACGTTCCTTTCACAGTATACCAAAATCATGAACAACACCATGGGCATAGCGGGAGTCAGTATATATATATATATATATATATATATATATATATATATATATATATATATATATATATATATATAGTGACAGACTTGTCCTTGGCTATTTTGCATGCATTCGATAATGCCACTAGTTCCGCAGCCTGCGCGGAAGTGCCTGGGGGTAATCGTGCTAATCTTAAAACTTCAGTCGGTGTACAGACTGACCAAGCTGCTTGGAATTCTCTGGAGTTTGTTCGTAAGCAGGATCGATCAACAAAAAGAATCAAATCAGGATTTTGCAAAGGAGTGTCATACAAGTGTAACCTAGGAGAAAGAACAGAGTTAACTACAAGCACACAATCATGTGGTTCGCCGTTATCTGAAGTTGGGTACCATAACCTCTGGGTACCATAACCATACATTAGCTGGGGACAGCTCCTTGAGCTGTTTTCGCTAAAGCTGATATACTCGCATTTCAGCGCTGATGCGCTTCCTTAGCTAATAAGGGACTCACTAAACAAACATAGAATCTCATATCTTGCATGGTGTTATCACTATTTAACTGCAATACTCTATACCTCCTACTCTGCAGTATCATCAGTTTATTCCTAAACATATTGACTGGATAGATATTTATTGGGTTAATCCTTCTTAATACAGATTGTATCTTAAATGTGATAGTAATGGGCTACCAAGCCTGTATATAAAGTCCAGACATTACATTGTCTATGTAGTAACGCTTGTATTTATGGCTATTTTTTTTATAACTAGATTTTGCTGTTTAGTTGAAAGTGGAATTGTGGATTAAGGTCTTACTGAGCTTGAAACCGTGTATTACTGCAGTATATTGTTTTTTAGCTGCTGTTTTATATAGACAAGATTGCTATTTCTGTTATGTATCTATGATAACTGTTACAAATGTTACCAAACCTACCCAACATGTCCTAACTCTTGCTTTTTGCTCCCCTCTCCATTGTTGTTTTTTTTGCTCTCTCCTCTCAGCACCATACTCTCCTGTGCTATCTCCTGCACTAGTCTCTTGAAATTAACCTGCCTTGTGGAATGAACTCATTCTGAATGCTTGCAGTGGTATCTCAAAGCCCAATCTCCCTGCAACCTGTCTCAAGTTAACAAGAAAGTATGTTGTTGGTCTCTATATCCTGCCTATAATTTTCTGTAAACCATTGTAATAATTCCCTCCAGAGAACCAAACGTAGGCTTCAGGCCAGCACAGACAGCAGTCTGCACCGCCCTTTTCTTAACTTATCTATTACCCACATACCTCCTAACCTACACAGTAATCCCTATTACTTTTAGTCACCCCCTCCCTAGTTACACAACCAGACAGTCTCCCTCTTTTATCTCCTGGAATATCAAACCCGGCCAAAGGTGACACCCCACAACCCCAGCTTTAACTCTTGGGTACCTCCTGCCCACGTGCTTTATTTCACAAATCTTTGGATTCCTAAGACTACCTAACCTACTATTCCCTCACTCTTGTCTTACCCCGGTGACAACCACCAAACTCCATTCTCTGACTCCTAACTTATCTCTGCACTTACCTACTGCTGACTTACCTTAGTATATAGCTCTTCTGATTGTTTTCCTGACAAACAGTTTTACTGTTTCTACCCGCTCCATTCGCCCTGCGGGCTCACTCCGCTCCCTTCCCTACCCCCAATTCCCACCCACCACCAGGGGTCCTACCTTTATACTTCCTAGACCACACCTCTTCCTCCATCCCACCCCTTCCTCTGTCATCACTTCCAAACCCTTACTTCCTTCCCACCACTTTAATCCTATCACACAACGTATTCTTTCATCCTACTCTACACACTCTTCACTTTATACTTCCTCCTTACACACTAGTTAGCTATCCATGTCCTCTAACTATATCCTAACAAATTGCCCTCCTAAATTTAATTGATACTACCCTCTCTCCCTCCTCCTCCCAATACAGTTTAAGCTTCTACCTTCTTATTGCCAACTAATACTCATACAATGAAGAATCAAAACATCCCACCCTTTATCTCACTCTTACTAATACTTTCACTACTACCTTCCCTAATGCTCACTCATCTACTCACCTTCCTTGAAAGCCCACTTGACCCACTGCTAAATTATCCCAAAGCAAAAACCATCTCACTAAACTCACACCCACAACTTACACATGCTAATATCACATTCTTTTCTAAATACATACTTCCTAAATTTCATCGAACACAACACACAAAATATAATAACCTCAATCCCAGGAAATGTCTATTTCATTACAGTAGAATCCATAACCTTTACTTTCTAAACATACTACTCTCTTTAAAAGATGGCGACATCCACCCTAACCCAGGGCCTTCAACTTCTCCTTCTTCATCCCTCAACTCCAAAATGTATCCTACCCCTGTATTGTGTGGCTATTTTATATTTTTGCATCACATTTTTGGCCGATTTTTCATAAAATTGTGTTGTTTTTTTTTTGGCAAATTAGTGGCAAATCATTAAAGATTGAAGTAAAAAAATAATGACAGACATTTGAGTTTCAGATTTCATACCCTTCAGAAAATTCATACTAATGCAAGACGTACTATTCTATTAGAAAGTTTATAAGAACAATATTTAAATATTGTCCTTAATTTTGGGCCTGACTTTGTCCAGTTTCTTGCTCTGAGGTTGAGAGGTATGACAAATGTGTCAGGGCCTTTGCAGTCAGCCAGAGACATTTCACGTTGTGACATACTTGTTGCACCCCACTCCCCCATGTAGTGACTCTGGATGTGTCCAAGCAAGGCGAGGAGCAGTTATGCAGTGTAAATGTGCAGCGTATCCCCCCATCCAAGGTAGACACAAGTACTACATTGGCTTTTCATCTGTCTTGCTTGATTTTGCAGAATGTTCTGGTTTTCTGTCATATTTTTATACTGTTGATTATGCTTCTTATTCAGAAAGTGTCTGTTGCTCTATGTTTAAGTAACAATGATTTCATGACCATCAGAGAAGCTTGTCTGAGATTGTAAGATGCAAGTAAGCTTACTGTTAAAGAATTGCCAACATTGAAAGCCTTTCTGTTGTTGTCATGCAGAGAATACTTGCATAACTAGATAATGTATATGCCTTGGGTATTGAAATGCATATGACAGTATTTGTAATAAATGACAGGATTACAGTATTTTAAGAAGCTCATTAGCTTTGTTGGAGCCTTGCAGTCATCTTTGCAGGCTTTACCCATAAACTAAACAAATGCCAATCTATCATGTGTGGTCCATAACCTGTGCAGTAATCCATTAAGCAGTTTATCTTGAGCTTGTTTCTTGTTTGCTGTTCATTTTTTACTTTGATCATGTTTTCCCAATGAAACAAGTAGATACTTGTCAGGCAGCAGGTCTTTTTTTGATAAGAAACATTTTTACAAGTGGGGTGTGTCATTGCTACTTTCAGCATGTTACTTGGTACTTTTTATAAAGCTGAATATAAATTATAATTAGAACTGCAGTGCAAGGAGAAGTGGTTTGAGATGAGTGCTGCTTGTTCTTCTTGTACTTGATTTTGACTGGCATTCCAGTAATGTATTTAAAAAGTAATTTGTTTCATGCCTCACAACCTTTTTGTTTCCTTCTAGATATTATGTAAGCTGTCATGCAGCCAATGCATTGAAATATTTTTTTCTTCTACACTTCATTTTGTCTTGATTGGACTCTCATAATGACGGTTTGGCACCTAGGGCAGCATATTTAATTAAAATTCCAGTTTTTGTGGTTTTTAGCATAGCTCCTCCCCTTTCTAGTTGACCACACCCTTCCCATTGGCCCCACCCATTCAGCTGTCTCATGCAACCCCCCTTCGATTTGAAGTCACCAGCCACCACTGGTGTTCTGTAGTCTAGAGTATGTGCGTAGATGACTTGTAAATGGGAAAACTGATTACATCTGTTACAGACAGGGCATATCTGCAAAAGAACTTGACTAAAGTGACCAGTTGGGCACTGGTGAATACTATGCTGATAACATAAAAATGTAAGCCTATTAGACTTGTGAGACATAGATTGATGGGTGAATATTTAATGCAACATACGATGATTGAAACTGTGGATTCATTTAAGGACCTAGGTATATAGATAGATCCAGCTTTGAGTTTTCTTGATCATATCAATCAGTTGGTTAATGATGGTTGTAAAATAAGAAGGTGTCTAATAAGATTTACAGTATAAAATCTGTGAAATCAGAAATGAAAATCCTGTCTTTCAGCTCTACCTTCCTCAGCATTCTTGACTCACTTCTCCCCACAGTCCTTATTAAATTTAATATATCTCCATGGATATCAAATGCCACCCGCATCCTAATGCAAAATATAGAGAGAGCATGGAAAACATGGAGTAAAACAAAGCTCCCTGCAGACTTGTAAAAATACAAAGAACTCAGAAATCAGACCAAAAAGCACATTAATAAAGACAAAAGAGACTTTTACTATAATCCTCCGTCAGCCTTGAGATCTAACCCCCAACATTTTAATAATATTTCAAACCACTCTGTATCAGATCCTACTACACTCTCATCTAATTCTTTTTCCCACAAACTTGTACCTACCAGCTATATAAAATCCCTACTCTCCAAACTTAAACATTGCTCAGCATCTATTGACAATATTCCTTCCCTTTTCCTTCAGTTAGCAGCTGACTCTCTTGCTCTCCTGTCTGTATCTTAATCAACTGCTCCATCTTGTAATCCAAAGTTCCTTCCATCTAGAAACAATTCTTCACCTTACCTATACACAAAGGAGGTAACTCCTCTGAAATCACCAATTTCAGACCAATCACCATCCTCTCACCTCTCTCTAAAGTTTTAGAAAAAATGCATACATAAACAAGCCATGCACTACTTACTCCATGAAAATCTTTTCACACCTACCCAACATGGGTTTTGACCTAAACATAGTACTACTACTGCCTTAATATCATTCCTTAGTACTATATCTCTAGCTAGAGATAACAACAAACTTGTCTCCTGCCTATTCTTAGATCTCTCTAAAACATTTGACAGTGGCTCTCATCCTCTTCTTCTGCACAAACTGACCAACCTTAATTTCTCCACTGTTACTGTTGCATGCTTTTCCAACTGCCTCACTGACAAATGTCAAGTAGTTAAGTGGCAATCTGCACTCTTTCCTCTTCTCCCAGTTAAAATGGGGGTCCCTTAGGGTTCTATTCTTGGTCCACTACTTTTCAACATCTTTACAACTCTTCTTTGTTCTTCTTGTCCTCAGTCATCACTCGTTCAATATGTTGATGACTCTACTGTCATCACTGTGGTTGACTCTCTCTTTCTGAACTCATCTATATAACACAGACTTCCTTTAACTCAGTCGAAAACTAGCTCTCTGATAACCAGCTCATCCTCAACCCCCCAAAAAACTAAACTGCCTTTTTTCCTAAAAACTACAGCCACATTAAATCCACCTTCTCAATTCTGTCTCTTAATAACACCCCTATTGAGGTGGAATCTAGCACCAAACTCCTAGGTGTCATCATTGATGACCATCTTAAATTTGAATTGCACATTAACAACTATATCCAGAAAACTCATCAGAAACCAGGGCTCCTTTATCACAACAAAAAGTTTAGCACCAATGAAGTAAAGTAACTCTCTCTTATGCCTACCTCCTACCCAGTCTATTGTATGTCTCAAATTCTTACTTGTCTCAACTCCACACTCCAAGCCAAACTTAAATCTACCTACAACAAGATAGCCATATTTGCTGCCCATAAAACTTATAAGTCCCATCACTGTTTCTCACTCAGACACCTAAACTGGCTTGAATTACCTCACCAGCTTCTTCTCTCTCAGCTCCAGATCATCTACTCTAGCCTTTACCAGCCATCCTACTGTCCTACCCTGTCATCTCTCATCCCCCACTATTCCCCTGCTAGATCCTGCTGGACTCTAACCTAGATCTGCTACTAATCCACAAACCTAAAACTAAGAAGGGATGCAATCTCTATATCTATAATCCTTCCAAGGCCTGGAACAACCTCCCACTAGAGATCAGGTCCCTTAAGCAACTTAGTCAATTCAAGGTAACCACTAAGGAATACTTGCTAAGCCAATGGACCTGCCACTGTACTCACCCCCCATTAATATCTCATCAACCCTAAATGCATTCCACTATCTGCTCACTATCTATTTATCATCATAACTTTCTCTAATTACCTAGACCTAGTCGCTCATTAATCATTCTAAATCTTCATCCTAAGCACACTGCTTATATACCTTTCTGAATGATGTAAGTTTTTAAGTCTGGTGACAAAACTATTATTATTCTTTTGCAAATCTTTGTTTTTCATGTATATGTTTTCTTTGAATAGTTTATGTAATTTTGTTGATGATTGTTTACTTTTATAAATTATAATCTGTATAACATGTGTAGCTTTTCTCCCTGGGTCTCCACTGAAAAAAAGGCACCTTAGCTCAGTCAGGCAAACCTGATCAACAAATGTAAAATAATAAAATAAATAAATAAATAATGGAGACAAACATTAGATTCAAACTGGAAGTTGGAAAACTTTATAAGAAAACAAACATAAGTGAATTAGAAAGAGTACATATCAAGGACAGCCATTGATGTGTAAGTTTAAGTTAATTTGGTTGATAAGATTCAAATATTTGAACATGTACAGTGCCTCTATATACATTTAAGAGACCTTATTCAGATATACAGGGCATTTAAGACACTTACCTCCGGGAGAGCTTGGAGTTATGAAAAAGTAGTTGAGAATCATCAGACACCCTGTGTAGTGCATCACACAGGAAAGAATGTTGTACTAATTGATTCAGTGAAACAGTAGCTGATGGTTGGAATAGACTATCATATTATATTAAAGCAAGCACTAGTCTATATGTTCTTAAGAACAGTTTGAACAGTTATTATGGGATGATTGTTTTAGTATATTGGCAAGCTAGAAGGGTGTTATTACCCATGGCTAAAATATGTGTATGTATGTAACACCTTGCTCTAATTCTTGCTTTAATCTTCTCTTAAACTCTCCCAGTCTTCAGAACTTGTCCATATTTGTACATAGTGTATATAATGTTTATTGACATTGTTCGGAACTAATTCGCACTTGTACTGAGAGCTGAATTCAACATACCATATATATTTCAGTCACATCGTATTTGCATTGTGGTGTGGCATGTGCAGAATAGTGCACCAGTTTATATTCAGTAAACAGCTCTACATGAAGTGTAGAGCCAAGCAAAGAAAATAAACATTGGGGCATTCTAATGAGTGCATAAGCAGCTGAATTGTATGCTAAGCAACCAGTCCAGTATGGTGAAACTATTCAACAAGCTATAAAGGAATTGTGTACATTTCCATGTAGCCATCTGTCCTGTACTACAAAACCTTTTAGAATACAGCCAGAAACTACACAGGAAAGAATATTAGGGGCTGCTGCTCCTTTGCATGTGCATATGCAACAGGCTCAACTCTGTACTGCTGCTAATAGACCTTGGGCAAGGAAGGGGTAGATATTTAGACTCAGTTTAACTTTTCATGGTCTGCATGAAGTGGAAATAGTAGAGCACTATAAGGTGGATAGAGACACATTCCATGAACTCTGCAACATGTGTTGTCCTCACCTGACAACAAGGGTAAACTAAGGGTAATCCATACCAGTGAAGACCAAAGTATGTGAAGCACTTAGAATTGTAGGCAGAGGAACATTTCAGAGACCCATAGGGGACATTCTCTGGGTGTCACAGGCATTAGCATCCAGGGTTGTACACCAATATTTGAATACTACAGTATGCCAGTGACTATATATGTATTTTCTCCGTAGCCCTGAGCACAGAGTAAGAACTATGGAGAACCCATGGCACACTTCACTGAAATGTTGGGTGTGATAGAGTCCACCCACATTGAGATCAAATCACCACCCGGGGAACAGGGAAGGGTCTATATCAACAGAAAAGGATTTCAGTCCCTAAACTGCCAGTTTGTGTGTAATGTTAGGGGAATAATCCTGAATGTGTATGCTGACAACCCCGGCAGTTACCATGACTCCCATATCTAGCACACGTCATAGCTCTACCAGAGGTTTTCTGGGGGGTGATGTCCCACAAGATCATTGACATGATACACACACACACACACACACACACACACACACACACACACACACACACACACACACACACACACACGAATGGTATAATGAGGCACACACTCAACAAGAAACATCATAGTGTGGTGTTTGGGCTGCTGAAGTCACAGTTTCAGCACCAAGATACATTGTGGGGCCCTGCAGTATGATCGCCAAAATTATTGCAGTCTGTGCTGTACTACACAATATCATCCTGCATAAACAGCTGCAGCAGGAACACAAAGGGGTAGGAACAGGTATTCCACCACCACTGCCAGGGTCAACATGTCCACATGCAAGTGAGGAATAAGAGGGGTAACCCCCAGCTGTTGTGGGTGTAGGTAGATATAGGAATGCACAATATGCCCTTGTCTTAGCCAAGAGGCAATGGGATAGTGCACATGCTGACCACCTAAGGGGTACACCTTTCATCCTATGCACATACACAGAGTACAGTTGATGAGAGGCAATGTGCATGAACCTTTAATTCCATATGTTATGACTATGTACTGCTAGCATCAGACAGAGTCAGCCCTGAACGACAGCAGTTTTAACTGAAGGTCAGTCAGTGTAAGTGTGGAACCTGAAGTAGAAAAATAAATGTGTGAAAACATGAACGGATGGCATATACCTGCATAACTGGTACTTGTAAATGTAGCTAAGTGTAATGTGTGTGAGTTGTCCAGCAATGCCATCAATATGTAACATGACTGACATCTGTAATATACACTCCTACAGTATACCAAATAACCTGCCCCATGCAACTGAAGTACCCACTATAGAACAAAAAGCAGTCCAAAATGTCTACTTATCCATACATTCTCACAAGTGGAGCAATAAGCATGAATGAAAACAATCTCCTTCCCTTCAAGTTCCGTAGCTGCACAGCTACCTTTCAGTGTAGATTCAGCCCTTTGAGCATTCTGAAGATGTAAATGAGGTGTAAACTCAGTAGAATTGCTGAATACCAAACTTTTGACTTTGTGTATCAGATGTAAACATAGTGTAGCCTCTACACCACTGTTAGGTGCTAATGGCTTGCAACTGTAAATGATTAGTCTGACTGAAGCAAAACACAGTAATGCACAGACACACTTCCTGGAAGGGATCTGATGGTTCAAATCCAAAGCTAATTGTTTAACCTTTGTTTCCCTTTTTATCTTTCTTTTATTTATTTATTTTTGTCTTCACCATGTGTGCACGGCACATGGCATGGCACAAACATGGTTTGCCACTTTAGGAAAAAGTGAAAGGATTTAATTTCATTCACCTTATAAAGTGCAAACACACTTTGTGGCATTGCAGGATGGTCAGCAACATGGATGGCAATGACTGCAGTAATTCCACCTGTTACACAACTGTCACTGTGGCAGAAGGTGTAAATACATTCAGGAGTCCAACAGTAGATATTTTTACTGAGGAGGAGTGATAATGCATATTTACACATGTAGTATATGTTTGTTATTGCCTTTTACATTTGTGTGTTGCAAACCTCAGCACAAACAGGGCTCACTACTTAAAGAAAAAGGTGAAAATTTTTATTTGGTTTGCCTTTGTCCTCGCAAGCCGGATCAGTGGCAATGTGCAGCCATAAGCACTCTGGACAGTACTGAGTGTGGAAAGTACACCTGCTGCATAGCTTTCCCTGTGGCACCAGGTGTAAGTCCAGTGGATTAGTGGTCAGAACACAGATGAGCCAGAGCTGAAGTGTAGCACATTCTACTTTTTAGTGATGGCATCCCTCGGCCATTTTTCACAAAATTTTGGTTATAAAGATAATACTACATCCCAATAGCTATGTATAGCAGGTTTATTGACAGAAATGCATCATTACTGGTTACATACACATACTTTTGTAGGTATCATAGCTCATTTATGACTGACGTATGAATCCTAGTTGATTATGCGTGCAACTGGTTTAGCATGACAGTGATGATTATGTAATAAGAAATGCAGTTGCTTATCTTTGATGGACACAATAGTGTGCTGACATTCATCTAAACCCCTCCTATAACCCAAATATAACTATAAAACTGAATGTATTGTGAAGTCTGTATCATAACTCCAAACTCTACTACTAAAGTCATGCAGGTCTGTCCAGTTACAATATATTGTTGGACATTAGCCCTGCATCACACCCGAAAATGCATTAGCCAGGACCTTATAACCCTACACACATACAGGCCTAACTTAATTATAGCACCAGTCATTCTTTAAGCTGTATATCTAATGACCATGATTGACAAGCACTTTTTCTGTGGCAATATAGAATAATCACCTGTGTGAAAATGTATTCATTCCCTTTTACATTGGTTTGAATCCAACCTTGTACAAATTACTTGTCGTCCCATCAATTCCTTCAAAGTCATGGCTTAAAAACCAAGCCATTTAGCATTTCAGTGTTGATCCTTGGACAAAGCGTGACCAGATATAGCAGCA
This sequence comes from Protopterus annectens, assembly GCF_019279795.1. Classification (NCBI taxonomy): domain Eukaryota; kingdom Metazoa; phylum Chordata; order Ceratodontiformes; family Protopteridae; genus Protopterus; species Protopterus annectens. Next base: position 15,351,076 of record NC_056745.1, read on the forward strand.
CGCATGCCATAAAGCCAAATGTCACATCATCATTGCTGTTTCATAAACTCCCTTCCTCTTTGTTTGGCAATGTTTATCTTTGCTTGCCATCTCTCAAACACAGTTGGTATGGTTTTGCATGTTTGCACACTGATTGTAAAATATACTATCACAATTTAGTGGGAAACCATTGCTACTGTTGTTGGAGGACCTTTGCAGACATGTCAGGAGATGAGAAAGATGATGCCAAATTCAGGCCATGGAGATGGGGTGTAGAGGAGTCAAAAATCTTTGTTGCACTCCCTGTGAAGGGGTACTCCAGGAGGACTATCCAGGTTTCAGTACAAGGCTGAGGCTTGGAACAGCTTAGCCGAGGCTGCCTCTAGTGCAAGTAGCATAACATGCACTTGTGCGGAGTGTAGACACCACTACAGTGGCTAAAGTGTCACACGCAGGCACAACTGGAGCAGAAGCTGGATGAGTTCAGAACTGCTGACACCTCCTAGTTGTGTAAGTATACAGAACAAGCAACTTGCAATGATATGCAGTGGTGTAGATAGCCAAGATTATATGCATAATGCTTTCATGTCTCTTCTTCTCTCATTCTTTATTATACAGCTACATAGTAAATCACAGCAAACAGGGGCACATGCCAAGAGATTGGGGTGACTCAGGCAAGGGGTATGTCTGCAGCACAAATGACCCTGAGTGCAGTACATATTGTGATTACAGAGATCAGTATCAACTTCAGCATGCATATCTTAACTGTAACATCAAACATGCATGCTTTTTCTTCTAACTGTTGGTAATTGTATTAGGCAAGTTTAGTAGTGCAGTCAGAATATGTGGATTCAATACCCATAATTAACCTATAACTTCACATTCAACAAGTATCTTTTTTAAATTTGAAATGCAGCAGTATTGACTTTAACACTATGTTGTTAACTTAATTTGTAGTATCATTAAAAGCATATATGGAATATATGCATATTCCAAGGATTATTTGTAGCAATTCACAATTATTATGGGACTGTGAAAGTTGTATATTTGCTGTAATAAAACATGAATGTCACATATGTTTCTAAGCATCTCTTTTCTTGTTTGTTTCACCCCACAATTTTTTTGGGTTACCTAGAATCACAACATTCTGATGTCATACCTTTCTGCCAACAAACCAAATGCATTTCAGCACAGGGAGGATGGACAACTGCTGTGGCTAAGCCTGTCAACCCCACTGACTGCTGCACCAACACTCAGCACCTCTGGGACACAACCTGGCAGTACTGCCTCCACAACCCCTGCCTTACCCCATTGCCCCAGCTGGTGGTTGTGCAATGATAACCTTTGGGAGTACTGGTGGAGGCAGTGATTATGTCACCCACCAGGAGCTGCCAGCGATGGTGCATGATGTTATAGAGAGTGACCTTGGTGCCTGCATCAGCTGACTGTAGAAGTTGCTCCTAAAAATCAAAAAAGAGGCACCCACATCATCAGTGTCACAGCCAACTGAAGAAGGGAACAGTAATGACAGTTCTGAGGTTGAGGAATAAATTCTCACTGTTCCAGTGCTTGACAGGCATGCACCTCTGATGTCCCCTACCTGTCCCTAGTTGTGGTTTCCCTCAAGCTTTTTGTGTTCCTCACCAACACTGTCTCTGTCTTGTATGGCCTGTTTGTCTGCACCTGTTTCCTCGCCTACCATACCTGCCTGAACCTCACATTCCTATGCCTCTTCCTCAATAAAATGGGCACCTGTCCCACAAAAAAATTGTCCCATTCTTAGCTCACCACTTTGCATGTGTGTCTTCTCAACACATTTGATTTGATTCAATTGACTATACAACATCATTGCATTGTTGTCACCCATCTGTGTTGTGGTGAAGAGTCCACCTTCATCAAATTTTGTCTCCATGTGCACATTACTGTGTTGAAGAAGTGGATATCTGTGGCTCTTTTCTAATTCCTTCCTTCAAATGCCTGTATTGCTTCCCCTTTGTTCTTCCATATGTTCGCCACCCCATTTCACATTTTCCTATTGGCCCCATTTTCACATGTTTAACCTGGTCAGAAAAACATACAAAACATGTGGCCAGAAATGGCCTATAAAAAGCCTTCAATTTTTTGGAGTTTGGCATCGTGCACTAATGCTGAGTGGTGGTGAATGGCTGTTCACTCTGTATGGCAAAACCTGGTGAATTTTTGACATAAGCCCTACTGGTCTGGTAATCTCCACAAAATACTGCTTAAACTCACTGCACTATAAGACTACAGAGTCAAGGCAGAGTAACGGCACTACTTTGAAGCAGTTACTCTGACAGTTCTTAGAATGCTAGATGTAATGAAGTGCAACTTCCTATGTGGAGTGTTTACATAAATCACTTGACTCCAGATTTTGCTTATAGCATCAAGGGTTCAATTCCAGATGCATCTTATATAATTTTCTAATGTGATGGTATATGTGTATGATGTACTTAATCACCTACATCTTAACATTTGACACAGTAATGAGTTCTCATGGAGATACATTGAATACTGGACAAAAAAGAGTATTTGAAGTGGCATTCATCCCCACAACTATGAGTATTTATCCAACCTTGTTATGCTTGTCATACGCCTGTTGTCCCTCTCCTAATGCTTCTTTACCCCTGTGTCAGTCACTTCTTGCTGCAGAGCATGGCAGCTTAATAATGAGAACAGACCAAAAACATGTCCATGAATGTCCCATTACACTAGACATTATTATATGTATGTTGATCTGCTCATGTATTCACCCCTTAACTCCCACCCTCTTTACATGTGTGCATGTATTAGGCTGATGGATATACAGGTCCTCTCATGGTTTCTGCATACTGACATTACTCTGCTGATGGATAATACAAGCCTGCTATCTTGATTCAGTAGGTTATCAGTGCTCCTGTAGTGTGCAAGGTTTCAAAATCTGCTGTAGGATTCCCTTTGTGTCATGCTCAGGACAGGAATGAAATGTTGATCTAATATGATTTGGAAACTACACTTTTCAGGATATCCATTCCTACATGAATAGTTAGCATATCTACTCAGTCATACTAATCATTTCAAAAGATGTACCACCCCATGCCATTTTGTAACAAGCTGTGTACACAATTAACTTGTGATTTGCAGTCAGGCCTGCAAACCAGCTAGCAGTTGTACAAATGCACTTAGGTAGACATTACTGATACAGTTTGGGGAGACACATACTTTAATGTAGTGAGTGATAGTCGCATTTGCAGTCCTGATCACATTTACTTAGATAATGACATCCTGACACCATCTGTTAAAAAAAGAGAATCACTTAGTGTTACTGTACAGCATGACGGATGATACAGTACATCACAACAGTATAACCACTTAGTGTTGCTGTCCAGCATGGTGGACGTACCAGTACATCATGTCAGTATTACCACTTGGTGTTACTGTACAGCATGGCAGACATAACAGTACATCACATCAATATTACCACTTAGTGTTACTGCATAGCATGACAGATGTAACAGTATATTACATCATTATTACCACTTAGTGTTACTGTACAGCATGACAGACGTACATCACATCAATATTACCACTTAGTGTGACTGTCCAGCATGACGGACATACCAGTATATCACATCAGTATTACCAGTTAATGTTACTGTACAGCATGATGGCCATACCAGTACATTATATCAGTATTACCACTTAGTGTTACTGTACAACATCATGGACATAACAGTACATCACATCAGTATTACCACTTAGTGTTGCTGTCCAGCATGGAGGACGTACCAGTACATCACATCAGTATTACCACTTAGTGTTACTGTACAGCATGGCAGATGTAACAGTACTTCACATCAGTATTACCACTTAGTGTTACTGTACAGCATGACGGATGTACCAGTACATCACATCAGTATTACCACTTAATGTTACTGTACAGCATGGCAGATGTACCAGTACATCACATCAGTATTACCACTTAATGTTACTGTACAGCATGGCAGATGTAACAGTACTTCACATCAGTATTACCACTTAGTGTTACTGTCCAGCATGGCAGACGTGCCAGTACATCACATCAGTGTTACCACTTAGTGTTACTGTACAGCATGATGGACGTACCAGCACATCACATCAGTGTTACCACTTATTGTTACTGTACAGCACGACAGACATACCAATACATCACATCAGTGTTACCACTTAGTGTTACTGTACAGCATGGCAGATGTACCAGTACATCACATCAATATTACCACTTAGTGTTATTGTACAGCATCATGGTTGTAACAGTACATCACATCAGTATTACCACTTAGTGTTGGTATACAGCATGATGGACATAATAGTACATCACATCAGTATTACCACTTAGTGTTACTGTATAGCATAACGGTCATCACAGTACATCACATCAGTGTTACTGCTTAATGTTACTGTACAGCATGATGGGCGTACCAGTACATCACATCAGTGTTGCCACTTAGTGTTACTGTACAGCATGGCGGATGTAACAGCACATCACATTAGTATTACCACTTGGTGTTACTGTCCAGCATGGCAGACGTACCAGTACATCACATCAGTTTTACCACTTAGTGTTACTGTACAGCATAACAAACATATCAGTACATCCCATCAGTGTTACCATTTAGTGTTACTGTACAGCATGACAGATGTACCAGTACATCACATCAGTATTACCACTTAATGTTACTGTACAGCATGACGGACATACCAGTACATCACATCAGTGTTACCACTTAGTGTTACTGTACAGCATGATGGATGTAACAGTATATCACATCAGTATTACCACTTAGTGTTACTGTACAGCATGATGGATGTAACAGTACATCACATCAGTATTACCACTTAGTGTTACTGTACAGCATGATGGACGTACCAGTACATCACATCAGTGTTACCACTTAGTGTTACTGTACAGCATGATGGATGTAGCAGTACATCACATCAGTATTGCCACTTAGTTTTACTTTACAGCATGATGGATGTACCAGCACATCACATCAGTATTACCACTTAGTGTTACTGTACAGCATGGCGGATGTACCTGTACATTGCATCAATGTTATCACTTATTGTTACGGTACAGCATGACGTACCAGTATATCACATCAGTATTGCCACTTAGTGTTACTGTACAGCATGACAGATGTTACAGTACATCACATCAGTATTACCACTTAGTATGACTGTACAGCATGACAGACGTACCAGTACTTCACATCAGTATTACCAGTTAGTGTTACTGCACAGCATCACAGACATACCAGTACATCACATCAGTGTTACCACTTAGTATGACTGTACAGCATGACGGACGTACCAGTACTTCACATCAGTATTACCATTTAGTGTTACTGTACAGCATGGCAGATGTAAAAGTATATCACATCAGTATTAAAACTTAGTGTTATTGTACAGAATCATGGATGTAACAGTACATCACATCAGTGTTACCACTTAGTGTTATTGTACAGAATCATGGATGTACCAGTACATCACATCAGTATTACCACTTAGTGTTACTGTACAGCATGATGCACGTACCAGTACATCACATTAGTATTACCACTTAGTTGTTACTGTACAGCATGATGGATGTAACAGTATATCACATCAGTGTTACCACTTAGTGTTATTGTACAGAATCATGGATGTAACAGTACATCACATCAGTGTTACCACTTAGTGTTATTGTACAGAATCATGGATGTACCAGTACATCACATCAGTATTACCACTTAGTGTTACTGTACAGCATGATGGATGTAACAGTATATAACATCAGTATTACCACTTAGTGTTACTGTACAGCATGATGCACGTACCAGTACATCACATCAGTATTACCACTTAGTGTTACTGTACAGCATGATGGACGTAACAGTACATCACATCAGTATTACCACTTAGTGTGAGTATGTTGCAAAGACACCACGTTTTCGTCCTAGTGCATCCAGGACTTCATCAGAAATAAGAAGTACTTTTCCTTCCTAATTACCTGGTGGTGGTAATTAGTCCCAATTAAATAAAATGACAAAAATTTAAAGATATAGTAAAACACTCGTACTGAAATATTTATAACATTAGTTCAATAAATACAGTACTAATCCATTGTGATCAATACATCCCTCAACATTAGTATAAAAATATATAAGGTCATGTAATAAATATAATAATTAATTCAGAACAGTTGCATATACATCCACAGTAAACAAATACCTATACATAAAGGTAAAACAGAATGTCACCCCACATGTTGAATAAAAAACTAAAATGCATATGTGTACATAATGAAATAGAGGTGTCCTAAAACATAACTTGACAAAGGTAAAACATTTCATGTAGCTCAATGTTTTTGTTGATCTAATGTTATAGAAATTTCAGTATGAGTGTTTTACTATATCTTTAAATTTTTGTCATTTTATTTAATTGAGACTAATTACCACCACCAGGTAATTAGGAAGAAGGTATATAAGAAGGGACTGCAATGTACTTCTTATTTCTGATGAAGTCCTGGGTGCACTAGGACGAAAACATGGTGTCTTTGCAACATTAAATAAAACAGACTTTTTTGCTCCTTTCTACGCTGTGTTGGTGGCTTCGTTCTGCTGGTTCCTAAGTGGATTATTTTGGATGTTTATTGGTTGTGTTTAAAGCACTATTCTCTTTTATTTCTTTGTTTTTTGTCTATGATTGTGCCTGTTTCCGCATTTGTTGAGGTGTCTGCTGTGCCCCTGATTGATTGAGAGCTATGGTGACATGTTAGTCATATTCAAACAAGTCATTTTGCAGATCTTCAGGGTGCGCACAGACCCCCTATTGTATATACCATCCTTGCTAAGTGAACTCTTTAGTGAGCATGTCAATGATGTTTATATCAGAACTATTCACCTCCATTGACATGCAAACTTGTGTGACCATCACGGATATACTGTCATCTCTGTTTATATTATAATATACTCGCACAAGAGGTATAAACAACAGTATATATTGTGCTATCTACATAGGTGCATAAAGGTATGCTACTGACTTGTCTTGGAAGTGTATATGACATGTCTGATGAAGCAATGTTCCCATTGCAAAAGTGCTTACTCTACATTAAAATCTTTGTATTTTGAACCACTGTCTGAGTATGGAGTTCCTAAGCTGTGTTTCTGTATGAGTTTCTTCTTTATTCCTTTTCGTTGTATTGTACAGTTAATTGCTGGTGGTCTTTAGACTGTTTGACATTAATAACAATGTCCTATGCACACAATCAGTCGTGAGGGATTTCGGCACCCAGATTGATAGCAACCTGACGTTTGAACACCATGTTGCTTCCATTGTACGGAAGACTTTCTACATGGCCCATCTCATAATACAGACTTCTCAGAGGTGACCTCTGTCTGGCATACAAAGCGATCTTGGACCCCGCTTTGATGGAACTGCTGTATAGCCACAAGTCAAGCTCCACTCAAGTAACCTGCATGCACGACCTCAACCTGGTCTGTAACATCAATAGGACTTGTTGACAGGACAGATTTGTGTCACAGAGACTCCTCTTTCTGTGGAATAGAGTCCCTCTCCACATCAAGCAGAGTATCTCTTTAACCCTTTTTAAGTGCAACTTGGATAACTGGATGGGGAATAGAAAATACATCCCTGGGATTTCACCCGTGTCCCTGCAGGGGTATCTGGTGCTGATTTGTCTAAACATGGGTAAACTCTTGACTAGGCTTATAAGGGCCTCAGGGCCAACAGCCTAGTACGTCCTATGATCTGTGTAATATGTTAATCATGTTTATGATGTTAATGATGTTACTGATGACTGTTATCACTGTACCAGTAATTGTGTTCATCTGGAATGTAAATATAAATAGTCATTTCTGATCAGTGCACTATCCTGGTAAGCAAACAAATACAAAATAAAATAAGTAGCGGCAAATATAAAAAGGCACCAGATTGGAAAATGTCAAGGCTAAGTCCTGTAGCTGGTTTCTGAGTAAAAAGCAGTAAATTATTTGTACCATGAGTGACTGTACAGTATAAACCATCCATGTGCATTCTGAATTTGATGCCAGTCTGGTTAACCATGGGGGGACTGTATTTCATCTCAGATGTCATCCTAAAAGCATTGCTAGAAATTGTCTGCCAGTAACTTTCCTTTCATCTGTGTATACATTGTATGGTGGAACTGATACATATAAAGTCTACGGTCAGTTCAATTAAAAACGTCTGTAATTGCAGTAGATTAAAAAAGTAATAAAAAATCATATACTACACAGAATCTTATTTTACTAAGTAGAATCATATGTTCAAAGGTTGTTACTAGGCAAATGACACCAGGGAGGCTTTTTTAAGCCTAGCCATGCCTCCCAAATGTGTCTGGCAAGTTTTGTTACCCTTGGGTTATTTCATAGGGTATATATAGGCTTGCCTGGGCATGTGTCATCAAACATTTGCAGGCTGCCTCTATCTAAAAGAGACATAGGTAACAGACCAGGAATACATTTCTGATTCCCTATCAAATGGTCCAAGTTATACTTGAATAGGGTTAGGGAAGGGCTCTGCTTCACATGGATAAGAACTCTGCTCCAGAGAAGGGGTGATCTCTGAAACATATTCCAGATCCTCCAGTATGTCCTGTTTATGTTGCAGGCGAGATGTAGGTCTGTATATTAGATAATTCTGATGCTGTTAGTTGTGTGGCCCATCAGAGAGGAATGTGAGAATGCTTTGTAGGCCAGGCATAGATCACCTCACAATGGCCTGTAGGATACTACTACAGGGATAGGGCTTTGAGTCGGTCCATGTAGGACATGTTGTTTACACCCTCTCTTTTTATGAGGAACCTCTGTGGATGCTCCCATTGTTGCATATGCCTGGTCAGGTACATACTGAAGGTAGCATTATACTCACTGGCTGGTCTTATTCGGGCCAGGTACAACAGAACAATGACATCTTAGGAACTAGATGTCATACCTTCATACCTTTGCTTGTACGTTGTGCAATGTAGAATGAGTTCCTTACCACAGCAGAAACATGATATTCAAAGGCCTGGCTGCTGTCTACATGCATTCCCAAATCCCTGAACAGTGCATCTATTGTTTATTACTTCCATGACTTTGATATATCAGACTAGTCAGACTTCAGGGTCTGTAGATAGCCGGGTCCGTAGATGGCCCACCCTTGTGCAGAAGGATAACAGTTGCAGTTCTTCATTCAACTGGCAGGAAGCCTGTTTGGGGGCTGGGATTGAATAATGCTTCTATTGACCCAAGTAGCTCATGTCTGATGCTAATAAGGATGGATCTTGGGATAATAGGAAGTTACATCACTGCAGTGTTTTTGGCTTTGGAGAGTACATCAAGGACCTGTTCTAGGACAAAGGAAGTCATAGTGCCATTGCATTGGCCCTCATCAGGCCCATAGTCTATTACAGTGCTCCCTTCTGCATGTACCTAATTAGGCACATGCACCAACGGGAGTAGCCCCAAAGGTTTCTCACTAAAACAATACAAAGCACAAGACACGTCTTATGCAGACTGACTAAAGGCCCTATCCCTTTACTCTGTCTCATTTTGTTTATTGAGAGGGGACTTGTGTCTGACCTACAAGGCATTCTCTGATCTAGCCCTGATGAAAAAGTTTCATGTTCCATTAACCTGAACCTTTTTTGTGACTCTAACAGAACTTGCTGGAGAGACAGATTTGTATCCCAAAGATGCCCACATCTATGGAATAAACTTCCCATCTTCATAAAACAAAGCCTGTCCCTCATTCTTTTCAAAAAGAATTTGGATAAATGGATGGGGAACCGTAAATTCATTCCTGGGGTTCTATCCATGTTCTTTATGGACAAAGGCAGTCTGTAAAATGACTCAGGGCTCCAACACCCAAAAACCCACTACCCTGACACTACCCCATCCCATATCTGGGGAATTAAGAAACAATATTGTGATATCCTGGGTATTATTGGCTAGGATTGTAAAGGTTCTTGTGCAATTAGTCAATCCATGAACCTATGAAACTTAGTGATAGTTGTGGGAGCTATGATTGGGAAGTATTTCTTGAGAAGTGTCAGGGGGAGAAAGCAGAGTAAAACTGGAAGTGAATTTCTGGCCAGTAGATTTGGTATCTATTCCATCTCAATATATTTGACTCCATTCACCGTTAGCTGGGCACATTGCTGTGTATTGCTTTTAAGGTTTTAGACATAGCTGAGGAATGCCTTGATGTTGTCCTTAGCCTGGGAGGCTATTTTTATCACAAATCTGGCTTTGGCAGCCCCTAAATTGCTTGTTTGGATTGATGAAGCAGTTTTTGTCTTGATTGGCACTGTACTTATTAACATTTGTTATAGGATCATAGGAGACTACTAGGGTGTCGACCTGAATGCAATTTTAAGCTTAGTTGTTTCAATCCAGTGTAATACCTTTCCAGCTGTTGTAGGTGTCGGTTCAGGTACATGCCAAATGGGGCATTAAATTCGATGATTGGTCTAATGAGGGATGAGTACAGAGGGATGATGACCTCTTTCTTTCTGGATGCAAAACCTTTGGTTATAAGATGTGCCACGTAGAAGGACTTTCTGACCACAGTGGTGATGTGGTGGTCAAAGGTGAGGTGGCCATTGACCTGGGTGCCCAGATCTCTTATAGCCTCTTCAGTGTTCAGTGGGCTCCCATCAACGTGGTAATTCATGGGAACTGAGTTTTTTCCAAAGGGATTGATAACACATTTTTTGGCATTAAGCTTCAGGCCATGGTTCCGACACCAGTCATTGGTCTCAGACAGGCCCTTTTGTAGGATGTCTGGATCACTTGGGGAGTTGATAATGACTCCTAGCTTGCAGTCATCAGTGCACGTGGTCAGCCAGAGTCCTTCTGTGTTGGCCTGGACTTCTGAGAAGTAGATGCCAAACAGGAGAGGGCCCAGGACTGAGTCCTGTGGGACTCCACTCATGACTGGTCGACATTCTGACTTGGAGTCCACAACTTTCACTCTGTGGGTCTTGTCTGTGAGCCAATTTGCAACCCACCTGATGATGTGAGGACTGATGCCTAGTTTGGTGAGTTTATCAATGATACCTGAGTGGGGAATGGTATCAAAGGCCTTGACCAGGCCGAGGTAGGCTGTATGCATTGCCTTACCCTCATCCACAGCCTTGGTGATTGCCTTGAAGAAGTCAGCCAGGTTCAGCAGTCAGGATCTCCCCTTGACAAAGCCAAACTGTGTGGGGTCAAGAGTTTGGTGATTGCAGCATTAATCTGTGCTGCAGAAATGGTGGGTACTAGGATTTCTTCTAGTATTGTGATAGGGGCCTTCGGGGTGGAGAGAGGGGTAAAGTTGGTACTGAATCTGATAGCCAGTATATTGGCTATATCTGTTGGGTCAGTGTAGGAGGTGCCATTGTGCAATAACTCAAAGCAAATCTGGATATTGCCTTTGAGGTTTTTGATATAGCTATAGAAGGCTTTGTGGTTGTTTTTGTTGTCAACAGCAATTCTGCCTTCATAGCTGGCTTTAGAGGATTTGATAAGGGATCTCAGCTTTTTGTTGAGACTGATAAAGGAGATTTTCCAGTCTTGTGACTTCATTTTTTTCCTGCAACAGTTTCTTCCTTCTGTTTTAGAGTTTATTGATGGCTGGGGACCACCAGATTGACTTCCTTTTTTTGGAGGAGAGCGTCTTAGTTCTATTTGGTATGGCAAGGTCCATGCATTTGTGTATATGCTTGTACAGTGCATTGGTGTATGATTTGGCAGTCATGCAGCTATTTTCCATTGGCATGGGTGCTGAGAAGTTAGCCATCTTTGTTTTTAGGAGCCCAAAGTTGGCTTTAGAGAAGTTTTTCAGGGTGGTCACCTTAGCGGGGGGTGTAGGTGAGATGGAGATTTCCATGGTGATCAGTTTGTGGTCAGATTTAACCAGGGAGGAATTGTCTATAAGTGTGGAGCAATGGTCTCCCATGTTGATGATAACCAGATTGAGGATGTTGCTTCTTCTAGTGGGGGTCAGAATGAGCTGGTCCAGGGCATTGGAATTGATAAATTACAGAAAGCGTTGGGCCTGTACATTGGTACTTGAATAGTTTTCCCAGCTGATGGAAGGGTAGTTGAAGTCACCCAGTATGAGAGTATTGGATTGGACCTTGATAGATTCCAGGGTGCTTAGGAACTTGGGGTGTGAGTCTAGGGACATGTTTGTGGTTCTGTAGCAGGCTATGACTTGTATCACCATTTTACCCAGTGTTAGTTGTACCTGAAGTATCTTGGATGCATTATGCTGGACTACCAGTCTAGAGGTGTGTGTATCCTTTAAGGATTTGGAGACACCACTGCCTTTGGCGCTTCTGGACGTATTCTGGGGCCAAAAGGTATGGAATGAGATGTAGCCTAGGAGCACAGGGGTGCTTTCTGCCTCTTTAAACCAGGTCTCCATTACAGCACAGATGTCAACATTTTCCATTTTGAGGAGAACTTTGAGCAAGTGCATCTTGAGATTTAGACTTTTAGCATTGAGCAGCATAACCCATTTACATTTGTTTGTAGCTGTTACGGTGGAATTTTGGTCTTTGGAACACTGCCTAAAAAGGCACTATAGGGGTAGCAAGAGCTTTAGCTGGTACCCGGAATCCCAGGGGTGACAGATGCAGGTCATCTCTGGCAAAGCATCGTGGTCTGTCGATCATGTCATCCCAGGCAGACAGATACTGGATCCCCTTAGAATGACACCAGAAACTTAGCCAATTGTTGAACTCAGTCATTTTCTGCTCGTACTGTGGTATCATTCTGGGTGATGGTAGGATACCGCTCTGGGCTAGGGACATACCTGCCTGAGACACATAATCCAAGTGTTCCATCACATCTCTTTTCATGTAGTCCAGGGAGGTACATCTCAGATCATTCACACCCACATGGACAATGACTGAGTCATATTTGTACTTGTTGTGGAGTGACCTGAGTGCATGTGTTATGTGGCGGATCCTGGCACCTGATAGACAACTGACTGTCACCTTCTTCTTGTTCAACCTAGTGAGTGGGACATCAGTGTGCCTCACAATTGAGTCTCCTATGATTAGTACATTGGCAAAGTGTTTTGCCTTAAGGGCTTGGGTTGAGGGGCAAAGTGTGGGTTGAGGGGCACACTGTGGTGGTGAGCTATGTGTTCTGGGGTTGGTGTTGTGTTGTGGTGGTCGAGTGCATTTCTGTCTCGGGGGTCTCTGTTGTTTGGGTAACTTTTTATTGAGAGCCTCCATGAAGGTGGGTGTATGGTTTGTGTTTCTCTGTGTGTGTGTTGTGATGGTTGGTGTTTTGGAGGGCTGTGTGTTCAATGCAGTGAGTTGCAGGTGTAGACCTGGCCTGGATAATGGTGACTGCTTTCAAATACCTGAGTCAATTAATAGCAAGATCAATAGCAACTTTATTCCCTGTTATATTAATAAACTTATTAAACATTTTGGCATGTTGAATTTGCAGATACAAGAAAATGTTAAATCTTTTTCTTAACACAGAGTTGCTTTAAGACATCATTTATCAAGAACAGTGTAGGAAGCCTCATATCAGCTTTAGCATCACCCATTTTTCATAGATTTATAGGTCCCCAGGAAATTTTTAGGCATGCAGTCCAGAACACCAACTGCCACAGAGCATGAATGACTTGCTCAGAGACAAACAGTAGGCAATCTGAAGCTAAGGGAATCCAACCCTGGACTACAGGAAGCAGATCATTGACAATTCATAACTAAGTCTCTGCGCTGTCAACTTTTATTATTAAACAGACAAATGACAAGAGTGTCTGTTATGTGTTTTAATAACAAGAGCATGTGGAACAAACACTTGCATGCTAGCGATAGTTTTTGATTATATGAATGTGCAATGCTACTTATGAAATTTGTTACAAAAAGGTACTGATTTAGGTATTTTGACAAATGATGTTATGGCTAACCGGGAGAATTTCAGCACTGTCAGAATTCCCACATTCTATTTTTATCCAAAGTTGCTTAAGGCCTCTAACAATCCTTCAGCTGATCTAAAAATGTGGGTAAGCTGTGTAATGACGCTGTAAAATTATGTGAGTTATTTTTGTACATTAGAGATTCCAGTGATTTATTCTATAAAATACAAGAAATAAAATGTCAGCCTGGATGGTTATTAGCTTACCCTAGATGTCAACAGTTTGTATACTAATATAAATCATGATTTAGGAATTGAAGCTTTGCAAGATTTTTGGGTAACTCCAACAAATTCCCATTGAACTAACAAAATTGTGATTTTTTTTTTTTTAAGTTAAGGTGTACTAGAAGGTATATGGAATAGTCTTGGCATTCTGTTCACCACGTATATTCTGACTTGTCTATGGCATTAGTGGGACAACAATGTGTATATATTCTCATGATTTTTTCTGCTTGTGTAACTATGTATTTTTATTGTATAGATTATATTTACATTTGTAGGGTAATCCTGGCAATGGCCTTTCTTTGTTAATGTCTGAAAAAAGGAATATATGTGGTTTAACATTTACTTAGTAATGGCACCAACATTTGTTGACTTTTTTTGAATTCAGCATTAGCAGGATACAGAAACATACTCATTAATATATTTTTGTGTGAAACCTATCCTATGCCTGTTGGTCTACCTTAATTGGCTTACAGTTGTCATCTTCTCAGGCTTTAGTTGTCATTGCACCTTTGTGGGACTGCTTAGGGCTAAAACAACCTTCAGCAGTTATGTGAGTTTTTTAGAGGAAGCTAATCTTTTTGAAACACTACAGCTCATTCAAAAACAATAAAACTCCAAACTTCAGGTGAAATGACCACAGGGCTTTCAGAATTAGTAGATTAAATTACCAGGACTTCCTCAAAATGGCCTGTACATTCTTTTCAGTAACAAATTCTGTAACCTTTTAACTGTATTAGTTCCATACAGTACATTACATTCACATGCAATCCTCATACATGATACTGCAGACCTTATCAGCCGTTGGCATCTTCATTTCCTGCCCTAGTGCTATTCTCACCACATTGGTTTCCTCTGGTGTTTACCTTCTCTTTCTCTGTGATATGATATGATTTTAACTCATTGGTTTCCTCTGGCGTTTATCTTCTTTTTCTCAGTGATATGATTTTAACTCATTGGTTTCCTCTGGTGTTTACCTTCTCTTTCTCAGTGATATGATTTTAACTCATTGGTTTCCTCTGGTGTTTACCTTCTCTTTCTCTGTGATATGATTTTAACTCATTGGTTTCCTCTGGTGTTTACCTTCTCTTTCTCTGTGATATGATTTTAACTCATTGGTTTCCTCTGGTGTTTACCTTCTCTTTCTCTGTGATATGATTTTAACTCTTTGGTTTCCTCTGGTGATTACCTTCTCTTTCTCTGTGATATGATTTTAACTCATTGGTTTCCTCTGGTGTTTACCTTCTGTTTCTCTGTGATATGATTTTAACTCTTTGGTTTCCTCTGGTGTTTACCTTCGCTTTCTCTGTGATATGATTTTAACTCTTTGGTTTCCTCTGGTGTTTACCTTCTCTTTCTCTGTGATATGATGTTAACTCATTGGTTTCCTCTGGTGCTTACCTTCGCTTTCTCTGTGATATGATGTTAACTCTTTGGTTTCCTCTGGTGTTTACCTTCTCTTTCTCTGTGATATGATTTTAACTCTTTGGTTTCCTCTGGTGTTTACCTTTGCTTTCTCTGTGATATGATTTTAACTCTTTGGTTTCCTCTGGTGTTTACCTTCTCTTTCTCTGTGATATGATTTTAACTCTTTGGTTTCCTCTGGTGTTTACCTTCTCTTTCTCTGTGATATGATGTTAACTCATTGGTTTCCTCTGGTGCTTACCTTTGCTTTCTCTGTGATATGATGTTAACTCTTTGGTTTCCTCTGGTGTTTACCTTCTCTTTCTCTGTGATATGATTTTAACTCATTGGTTTCCTCTGGTGTTTACCTTCTCTTTCTCTGTGATATGATTTTAACTCATTGGTTTCCTCTGGTGTTTACCTTCTCTTTCTCTGTGATATGATTTTAACTCTTTGGTTTCCTCTGGTGTTTACCTTCGCTTTCTCTGTGATATGATTTTAACTCTTTGGTTTCCTCTGGTGTTTACCTTCTCTTTCTCTGTGATATGATTTTAACTCATTGGTTTCCTCTGGTGTTTACCTTCTCTTTCTCTGTGATATGATTTTAACTCTTTGGTTTCCTCTGGTGTTTACCTTCTCTTTCTCTGTGATATGATTTTAACTCTTTGGTTTCCTCTGGTGTTTACCTTCTCTTTCTCTGTGATATGATTTTAACTCTTTGGTTTCCTCTGGTGTTTACCTTCTCTTTCTCTGTGATATGATTTTAACTCTTTGGTTTCCTCTGGTGTTTACCTTCTCTTTCTCTGTGATATGATTTTAACTCTTTGGTTTCCTCTGGTGTTTACCTTCTCTTTCTCTGTGATATGATTTTAACTCTTTGGTTTCCTCTGGTGTTTACCTTCTCTTTCTCTGTGATATGATTTTAACTCTTTGGTTTCCTCTGGTGTTTACCTTCTCTTTCTCTGTGATATGATTTTAACTCATTGGTTTCCTCTGGTGTTTACCTTCTCTTTCTCTGTGATATGATTTTAACTCTTTGGTTTCCTCTGGTGTTTACCTTCTCTTTCTCTGTGATATGATTTTAACTCTTTGGTTTCCTCTGGTGTTTACCTTCTCTTTCTCTGTGATATGATTTTAACTCTTTGGTTTCCTCTGGTGTTTACCTTCTCTTTCTCTGTGATATGATTTTAACTCTTTGGTTTCCTCTGGTGTTTACCTTCTCTTTCTCTGTGATATGATTTTAACTCTTTGGTTTCCTCTGGTGTTTACCTTCTCTTTCTCTGTGATATGATTTTAACTCTTTGGTTTCCTCTGGTGTTTACCTTCTCTTTCTCTGTGATATGATTTTAACTCTTTGGTTTCCTCTGGTGTTTACCTTCTCTTTCTCTGTGATATGATTTTAACTCATTGGTTTCCTCTGGTGTTTACCTTCTCTTTCTCTGTGATATGATTTTAACTCTTTGGTTTCCTCTGGTGTTTACCTTCTCTTTCTCTGTGATATGATTTTAACTCATTGGTTTCCTCTGGTGTTTACCTTCTCTTTCTCTGTGATATGATTTTAACTCTTTGGTTTCCTCTGGTGTTTACCTTCTCTTTCTCTGTGATATGATTTTAACTCTTTGGTTTCCTCTGGTGTTTACCTTCTCTTTCTCTGTGATATGATTTTAACTCTTTGGTTTCCTCTGGTGTTTACCTTCTCTTTCTCTGTGATATGATTTTAACTCATTGGTTTCCTCTGGTGTTTACCTTCTCTTTCTCTGTGATATGATTTTAACTCTTTGGTTTCCTCTGGTGTTTACCTTCTCTTTCTCTGTGATATGATTTTAACTCTTTGGTTTCCTCTGGTGTTTACCTTCTCTTTCTCTGTGATATGATTTTAACTCTTTGGTTTCCTCTGGTGTTTACCTTCTCTTTCTCTGTGATATGATTTTAACTCTTTGGTTTCCTCTGGTGTTTACCTTCTCTTTCTCTGTGATATGATTTTAACTCATTGGTTTCCTCTGGTGTTTACCTTCTCTTTCTCTGTGATATGATTTTAACTCATTGGTTTCCTCTGGTGTTTACCTTCTCTTTCTCTGTGATATGATTTTAACTCTTTGGTTTCCTCTGGTGTTTACCTTCTCTTTCTCTGTGATATGATTTTAACTCTTTGGTTTCCTCTGGTGTTTACCTTCTCTTTCTCTGTGATATGATTTTAACTCATTGGTTTCCTCTGGTGTTTACCTTCTCTTTCTCTGTGATATGATTTTAACTCTTTGGTTTCCTCTGGTGTTTACCTTCTCTTTCTCTGTGATATGATTTTAACTCATTGGTTTCCTCTGGTGTTTACCTTCTCTTTCTCTGTGATATGATTTTAACTCTTTGGTTTCCTCTGGTGTTTACCTTCTCTTTCTCTGTGATATGATTTTAACTCATTGGTTTCCTCTGGTGTTTACCTTCTCTTTCTCTGTGATATGATTTTAACTCATTGGTTTCCTCTGGTGTTTACCTTCTCTTTCTCTGTGATATGATTTTAACTCTTTGGTTTCCTCTGGTGTTTACCTTCTCTTTCTCTGTGATATGATTTTAACTCTTTGGTTTCCTCTGGTGTTTACCTTCTCTTTCTCTGTGATATGATTTTAACTCTTTGGTTTCCTCTGGTGTTTACCTTCTCTTTCTCTGTGATATGATTTTAACTCATTGGTTTCCTCTGGTGTTTACCTTCTCTTTCTCTGTGATATGATTTTAACTCTTTGGTTTCCTCTGGTGTTTACCTTCGCTTTCTCTGTGATATGATTTTAACTCTTTGGTTTCCTCTGGTGTTTACCCTCGGTTCTCTGTGATATGATTTTAACTCTTTAGTTTCCTCTGGTGTTTACCTTCTCTTTCTCTGTGATATGATTTTAACTCATTGGTTTCCTCTGGTGTTTACCTTCTCTTTCTCTGTGATATGATTTTAACTCTTTGGTTTCCTCTGGTGTTTACCTTCTCTTTCTCTGTGATATGATTTTAACTCTTTGGTTTCCTCTGGTGTTTACCTTCTCTTTCTCTGTGATATGATTTTAACTCTTTGGTTTCCTCTGGTGTTTACCTTCTCTTTCTCTGTGATATGATTTTAACTCTTTGGTTTCCTCTGGTGTTTACCTTCTCTTTCTCTGTGATATGATTTTAACTCTTTGGTTTCCTCTGGTGTTTACCTTCTCTTTCTCTGTGATATGATTTTAACTCTTTGGTTTCCTCTGGTGTTTACCTTCTCTTTCTCTGTGATATGATTTTAACTCTTTGGTTTCCTCTGGTGTTTACCTTCTCTTTCTCTGTGATATGATTTTAACTCTTTGGTTTCCTCTGGTGTTTACCTTCTCTTTCTCTGTGATATGATTTTAACTCTTTGGTTTCCTCTGGTGTTTACCTTCTCTTTCTCTGTGATATGATTTTAACTCTTTGGTTTCCTCTGGTGTTTACCTTCTCTTTCTCTGTGATATGATTTTAACTCTTTGGTTTCCTCTGGTGTTTACCTTCTCTTTCTCTGTGATATGATTTTAACTCTTTGGTTTCCTCTGGTGTTTACCTTCTCTTTCTCTGTGATATGATTTTAACTCTTTGGTTTCCTCTGGTGTTTACCTTCTCTTTCTCTGTGATATGATTTTAACTCATTGGTTTCCTCTGGTGTTTACCTTCTCTTTCTCTGTGATATGATTTTAACTCTTTGGTTTCCTCTGGTGTTTACCTTCTCTTTCTCTGTGATATGATTTTAACTCTTTGGTTTCCTCTGGTGTTTACCTTCTCTTTCTCTGTGATATGATTTTAACTCTTTGGTTTCCTCTGGTGTTTACCTTCTCTTTCTCTGTGATATGATTTTAACTCTTTGGTTTCCTCTGGTGTTTACCTTCTCTTTCTCTGTGATATGATTTTAACTCTTTGGTTTCCTCTGGTGTTTACCTTCTCTTTCTCTGTGATATGATTTTAACTCTTTGGTTTCCTCTGGTGTTTACCTTCTCTTTCTCTGTGATATGATTTTAACTCTTTGGTTTCCTCTGGTGTTTACCTTCTCTTTCTCTGTGATATGATTTTAACTCTTTGGTTTCCTCTGGTGTTTACCTTCTCTTTCTCTGTGATATGATTTTAACTCATTGGTTTCCTCTGGTGTTTACCTTCTCTTTCTCTGTGATATGATTTTAACTCTTTGGTTTCCTCTGGTGTTTACCTTCTCTTTCTCTGTGATATGATTTTAACTCTTTGGTTTCCTCTGGTGTTTACCTTCTCTTTCTCTGTGATATGATTTTAACTCTTTGGTTTCCTCTGGTGTTTACCTTCTCTTTCTCTGTGATATGATTTTAACTCTTTGGTTTCCTCTGGTGTTTACCTTCTCTTTCTCTGTGATATGATTTTAACTCTTTGGTTTCCTCTGGTGTTTACCTTCTCTTTCTCTGTGATATGATTTTAACTCTTTGGTTTCCTCTGGTGTTTACCTTCTCTTTCTCTGTGATATGATTTTAACTCTTTGGTTTCCTCTGGTGTTTACCTTCTCTTTCTCTGTGATATGATTTTAACTCATTGGTTTCCTCTGGTGTTTACCTTCTCTTTCTCTGTGATATGATTTTAACTCTTTGGTTTCCTCTGGTGTTTACCTTCTCTTTCTCTGTGATATGATTTTAACTCATTGGTTTCCTCTGGTGTTTACCTTCTCTTTCTCTGTGATATGATTTTAACTCTTTGGTTTCCTCTGGTGTTTACCTTCTCTTTCTCTGTGATATGATTTTAACTCTTTGGTTTCCTCTGGTGTTTACCTTCTCTTTCTCTGTGATATGATTTTAACTCATTGGTTTCCTCTGGTGTTTACCTTCTCTTTCTCTGTGATATGATTTTAACTCTTTGGTTTCCTCTGGTGTTTACCTTCTCTTTCTCTGTGATATGATTTTATCTCATTTGGTTTCCTCTGGTGTTTACCTTCTCTTTCTCTGTGATATGATTTTAACTCTTTGGTTTCCTCTGGTGTTTACCTTCTCTTTCTCTGTGATATGATTTTAACTCTTTGGTTTCCTCTGGTGTTTACCTTCTCTTTCTCTGTGATATGATTTTAACTCTTTGGTTTCCTCTGGTGTTTACCTTCTCTTTCTCTGTGATATGATTTTAACTCATTGGTTTCCTCTGGTGTTTACCTTCTCTTTCTCTGTGATATGATTTTAACTCTTTGGTTTCCTCTGGTGTTTACCTTCTCTTTCTCTGTGATATGATTTTAACTCTTTGGTTTCCTCTGGTGTTTACCTTCTCTTTCTCTGTGATATGATTTTAACTCTTTGGTTTCCTCTGGTGTTTAC
The DNA here is from genome assembly GCF_019279795.1 of Protopterus annectens. NCBI lineage: Eukaryota > Metazoa > Chordata > Ceratodontiformes > Protopteridae > Protopterus > Protopterus annectens. The sequence continues at coordinate 15,371,945 of NC_056745.1, forward strand.
CTTCTCTTTCTCTGTGATATGATTTTAACTCTTTGGTTTCCTCTGGTGTTTACCTTCTCTTTCTCTGTGATATGATTTTAACTCTTTGGTTTCCTCTGGTGTTTACCTTCTCTTTCTCTGTGATATGATTTTAACTCATTGGTTTCCTCTGGTGTTTACCTTCTCTTTCTCTGTGATATGATTTTAACTCTTTGGTTTCCTCTGGTGTTTACCTTCTCTTTCTCTGTGATATGATTTTAACTCTTTGGTTTCCTCTGGTGTTTACCTTCTCTTTCTCTGTGATATGATTTTAACTCATTGGTTTCCTCTGGTGTTTACCTTCTCTTTCTCTGTGATATGATTTTAACTCATTGGTTTCCTCTGGTGTTTACCTTCTCTTTCTCTGTGATATGATTTTAACTCTTTGGTTTCCTCTGGTGTTTACCTTCTCTTTCTCTGTGATATGATTTTAACTCATTGGTTTCCTCTGGTGTTTACCTTCTCTTTCTCTGTGATATGATTTTAACTCTTTGGTTTCCTCTGGTGTTTACCTTCTCTTTCTCTGTGATATGATTTTAACTCTTTGGTTTCCTCTGGTGTTTACCTTCTCTTTCTCTGTGATATGATTTTAACTCTTTGGTTTCCTCTGGTGTTTACCTTCTCTTTCTCTGTGATATGATTTTAACTCATTGGTTTCCTCTGGTGTTTACCTTCTCTTTCTCTGTGATATGATTTTAACTCTTTGGTTTCCTCTGGTGTTTACCTTCTCTTTCTCTGTGATATGATTTTAACTCTTTGGTTTCCTCTGGTGTTTACCTTCTCTTTCTCTGTGATATGATTTTAACTCATTGGTTTCCTCTGGTGTTTACCTTCTCTTTCTCTGTGATATGATTTTAACTCTTTGGTTTCCTCTGGTGTTTACCTTCTCTTTCTCTGTGATATGATTTTAACTCTTTGGTTTCCTCTGGTGTTTACCTTCTCTTTCTCTGTGATATGATTTTAACTCTTTGGTTTCCTCTGGTGTTTACCTTCGCTTTCTCTGTGATATGATTTTAACTCTTTGGTTTCCTCTGGTGTTTACCTTCTCTTTCTCTGTGATATGATTTTAACTCTTTGGTTTCTTCTGGTGTTTACCTTCTTTTTCTCTGTGATATGATTTTATCTCATAGGGTTTCCTCTGGTGTTTACCTTCTCTTTATCTGTGATATGATTTTAACTGTTTGGTTTCCTCTGGTGTTTACCTTCGCTTTCTCTGTGATATGATTTTAACTCTTTGGTTTCCTCTGGTGTTTACCTTCTCTTTCTCTGTGATATGATTTTAACTCTTTGGTTTCCTCTGGTGTTTACCTTCTCTTTCTCTGTGATATGATTTTAACTCTTTGGTTTCCTCTGGTGTTTACCTTCTCTTTCTCTGTGATATGATTTTAACTCTTTGGTTTCCTCTGGTGTTTACCTTCTCTTTCTCTGTGATATGATTTTAACTCATTGGTTTCCTCTGGTGTTTACCTTCTCTTTCTCTGTGATATGATTTTAACTCTTTGGTTTCCTCTGGTGTTTACCTTCTCTTTCTCTGTGATATGATTTTAACTCTTTGGTTTCCTCTGGTGTTTACCTTCTCTTTCTCTGTGATATGATTTTAACTCATTGGTTTCCTCTGGTGTTTACCTTCTCTTTCTCTGTGATATGATTTTAACTCTTTGGTTTCCTCTGGTGTTTACCTTCTCTTTCTCTGTGATATGATTTTAACTCTTTGGTTTCCTCTGGTGTTTACCTTCTCTTTCTCTGTGATATGATTTTAACTCATTGGTTTCCTCTGGTGTTTACCTTCTCTTTCTCTGTGATATGATTTTAACTCTTTGGTTTCCTCTGGTGTTTACCTTCTCTTTCTCTGTGATATGATTTTAACTCTTTGGTTTCCTCTGGTGTTTACCTTCTCTTTCTCTGTGATATGATTTTAACTCTTTGGTTTCCTCTGGTGTTTACCTTCTCTTTCTCTGTGATATGATTTTAACTCTTTGGTTTCCTCTGGTGTTTACCTTCTCTTTCTCTGTGATATGATTTTAACTCTTTGGTTTCCTCTGGTGTTTACCTTCTCTTTCTCTGTGATATGATTTTAACTCATTGGTTTCCTCTGGTGTTTACCTTCTCTTTCTCTGTGATATGATTTTAACTCTTTGGTTTCCTCTGGTGTTTACCTTCTCTTTCTCTGTGATATGATTTTAACTCATTGGTTTCCTCTGGTGTTTACCTTCTCTTTCTCTGTGATATGATTTTAACTCATTGGTTTCCTCTGGTGTTTACCTTCTCTTTCTCTGTGATATGATTTTAACTCTTTGGTTTCCTCTGGTGTTTACCTTCTCTTTCTCTGTGATATGATTTTAACTCATTGGTTTCCTCTGGTGTTTACCTTCTCTTTCTCTGTGATATGATTTTAACTCTTTGGTTTCCTCTGGTGTTTACCTTCTCTTTCTCTGTGATATGATTTTAACTCATTGGTTTCCTCTGGTGTTTACCTTCTCTTTCTCTGTGATATGATTTTAACTCATTGGTTTCCTCTGGTGTTTACCTTCTCTTTCTCTGTGATATGATTTTAACTCTTTGGTTTCCTCTGGTGTTTACCTTCTCTTTCTCTGTGATATGATTTTAACTCTTTGGTTTCCTCTGGTGTTTACCTTCTCTTTCTCTGTGATATGATTTTAACTCTTTGGTTTCCTCTGGTGTTTACCTTCTCTTTCTCTGTGATATGATTTTAACTCTTTGGTTTCCTCTGGTGTTTACCTTCTCTTTCTCTGTGATATGATTTTAACTCATTGGTTTCCTCTGGTGTTTACCTTCTCTTTCTCTGTGATATGATTTTAACTCTTTGGTTTCCTCTGGTGTTTACCTTCTCTTTCTCTGTGATATGATTTTAACTCTTTGGTTTCCTCTGGTGTTTACCTTCTCTTTCTCTGTGATATGATTTTAACTCTTTGGTTTCCTCTGGTGTTTACCTTCTCTTTCTCTGTGATATGATTTTAACTCATTGGTTTCCTCTGGTGTTTACCTTCTCTTTCTCTGTGATATGATTTTAACTCTTTGGTTTCCTCTGGTGTTTACCTTCTCTTTCTCTGTGATATGATTTTAACTCATTGGTTTCCTCTGGTGTTTACCTTCTCTTTCTCTGTGATATGATTTTAACTCTTTGGTTTCCTCTGGTGTTTACCTTCTCTTTCTCTGTGATATGATTTTAACTCTTTGGTTTCCTCTGGTGTTTACCTTCTCTTTCTCTGTGATATGATTTTAACTCTTTGGTTTCCTCTGGTGTTTACCTTCTCTTTCTCTGTGATATGATTTTAACTCTTTGGTTTCCTCTGGTGTTTACCTTCTCTTTCTCTGTGATATGATTTTAACTCTTTGGTTTCCTCTGGTGTTTACCTTCTCTTTCTCTGTGATATGATTTTAACTCATTGGTTTCCTCTGGTGTTTACCTTCTCTTTCTCTGTGATATGATTTTAACTCTTTGGTTTCCTCTGGTGTTTACCTTCTCTTTCTCTGTGATATGATTTTAACTCTTTGGTTTCCTCTGGTGTTTACCTTCTCTTTCTCTGTGATATGATTTTAACTCTTTGGTTTCCTCTGGTGTTTACCTTCTCTTTCTCTGTGATATGATTTTAACTCTTTGGTTTCCTCTGGTGTTTACCTTCTCTTTCTCTGTGATATGATTTTAACTCTTTGGTTTCCTCTGGTGTTTACCTTCTCTTTCTCTGTGATATGATTTTAACTCTTTGGTTTCCTCTGGTGTTTACCTTCTCTTTCTCTGTGATATGATTTTAACTCATTGGTTTCCTCTGGTGTTTACCTTCTCTTTCTCTGTGATATGATTTTAACTCATTGGTTTCCTCTGGTGTTTACCTTCTCTTTCTCTGTGATATGATTTTAACTCATTGGTTTCCTCTGGTGTTTACCTTCTCTTTCTCTGTGATATGATTTTAACTCTTTGGTTTCCTCTGGTGTTTACCTTCTCTTTCTCTGTGATATGATTTTAACTCATTGGTTTCCTCTGGTGTTTACCTTCTCTTTCTCTGTGATATGATTTTAACTCTTTGGTTTCCTCTGGTGTTTACCTTCTCTTTCTCTGTGATATGATTTTAACTCTTTGGTTTCCTCTGGTGTTTACCTTCTCTTTCTCTGTGATATGATTTTAACTCATTGGTTTCCTCTGGTGTTTACCTTCTCTTTCTCTGTGATATGATTTTAACTCTTTGGTTTCCTCTGGTGTTTACCTTCTCTTTCTCTGTGATATGATTTTAACTCTTTGGTTTCCTCTGGTGTTTACCTTCTCTTTCTCTGTGATATGATTTTAACTCTTTGGTTTCCTCTGGTGTTTACCTTCTCTTTCTCTGTGATATGATTTTAACTCTTTGGTTTCCTCTGGTGTTTACCTTCTCTTTCTCTGTGATATGATTTTAACTCTTTGGTTTCCTCTGGTGTTTACCTTCTCTTTCTCTGTGATATGATTTTAACTCTTTGGTTTCCTCTGGTGTTTACCTTCTCTTTCTCTGTGATATGATTTTAACTCTTTGGTTTCCTCTGGTGTTTACCTTCTCTTTCTCTGTGATATGATTTTAACTCATTGGTTTCCTCTGGTGTTTACCTTCTCTTTCTCTGTGATATGATTTTAACTCTTTGGTTTCCTCTGGTGTTTACCTTCTCTTTCTCTGTGATATGATTTTAACTCTTTGGTTTCCTCTGGTGTTTACCTTCTCTTTCTCTGTGATATGATTTTAACTCTTTGGTTTCCTCTGGTGTTTACCTTCTCTTTCTCTGTGATATGATTTTAACTCATTTGGTTTCCTCTGGTGTTTACCTTCTCTTTCTCTGTGATATGATTTTAACTCATTGGTTTCCTCTGGTGTTTACCTTCTCTTTCTCTGTGATATGATTTTAACTCTTTGGTTTCCTCTGGTGTTTACCTTCTCTTTCTCTGTGATATGATTTTAACTCATTGGTTTCCTCTGGTGTTTACCTTCTCTTTCTCTGTGATATGATTTTAACTCTTTGGTTTCCTCTGGTGTTTACCTTCTCTTTCTCTGTGATATGATTTTAACTCTTTGGTTTCCTCTGGTGTTTACCTTCTCTTTCTCTGTGATATGATTTTAACTCTTTGGTTTCCTCTGGTGTTTACCTTCTCTTTCTCTGTGATATGATTTTAACTCTTTGGTTTCCTCTGGTGTTTACCTTCTCTTTCTCTGTGATATGATTTTAACTCATTGGTTTCCTCTGGTGTTTACCTTCTCTTTCTCTGTGATATGATTTTAACTCATTGGTTTCCTCTGGTGTTTACCTTCTCTTTCTCTGTGATATGATTTTAACTCTTTGGTTTCCTCTGGTGTTTACCTTCTCTTTCTCTGTGATATGATTTTAACTCTTTGGTTTCCTCTGGTGTTTACCTTCTCTTTCTCTGTGATATGATTTTAACTCTTTGGTTTCCTCTGGTGTTTACCTTCTCTTTCTCTGTGATATGATTTTAACTCTTTGGTTTCCTCTGGTGTTTACCTTCTCTTTCTCTGTGATATGATTTTAACTCTTTGGTTTCCTCTGGTGTTTACCTTCTCTTTCTCTGTGATATGATTTTAACTCTTTGGTTTCCTCTGGTGTTTACCTTCTCTTTCTCTGTGATATGATTTTAACTCTTTGGTTTCCTCTGGTGTTTACCTTCTCTTTCTCTGTGATATGATTTTAACTCTTTGGTTTCCTCTGGTGTTTACCTTCTCTTTCTCTGTGATATGATTTTAACTCATTGGTTTCCTCTGGTGTTTACCTTCTCTTTCTCTGTGATATGATTTTAACTCTTTGGTTTCCTCTGGTGTTTACCTTCTCTTTCTCTGTGATATGATTTTAACTCTTTGGTTTCCTCTGGTGTTTACCTTCTCTTTCTCTGTGATATGATTTTAACTCTTTGGTTTCCTCTGGTGTTTACCTTCTCTTTCTCTGTGATATGATTTTAACTCTTTGGTTTCCTCTGGTGTTTACCTTCTCTTTCTCTGTGATATGATTTTAACTCATTGGTTTCCTCTGGTGTTTACCTTCTCTTTCTCTGTGATATGATTTTAACTCTTTGGTTTCCTCTGGTGTTTACCTTCTCTTTCTCTGTGATATGATTTTAACTCTTTGGTTTCCTCTGGTGTTTACCTTCTCTTTCTCTGTGATATGATTTTAACTCTTTGGTTTCCTCTGGTGTTTACCTTCTCTTTCTCTGTGATATGATTTTAACTCTTTGGTTTCCTCTGGTGTTTACCTTCTCTTTCTCTGTGATATGATTTTAACTCTTTGGTTTCCTCTGGTGTTTACCTTCTCTTTCTCTGTGATATGATTTTAACTCTTTGGTTTCCTCTGGTGTTTACCTTCTCTTTCTCTGTGATATGATTTTAACTCTTTGGTTTCCTCTGGTGTTTACCTTCTCTTTCTCTGTGATATGATTTTAACTCATTGGTTTCCTCTGGTGTTTACCTTCTCTTTCTCTGTGATATGATTTTAACTCTTTGGTTTCCTCTGGTGTTTACCTTCTCTTTCTCTGTGATATGATTTTAACTCTTTGGTTTCCTCTGGTGTTTACCTTCTCTTTCTCTGTGATATGATTTTAACTCTTTGGTTTCCTCTGGTGTTTACCTTCTCTTTCTCTGTGATATGATTTAAACTCATGGGTTTCCTCTGGTGTTTACCTTCTCTTTCTCTGTGATATGATTTTAACTCATTGGTTTCCTCTGGTGTTTACCTTCTCTTTCTCTGTGATATGATTTTAACTCTTTGGTTTCCTCTGGTGTTTACCTTCTCTTTCTCTGTGATATGATTTTAACTCTTTGGTTTCCTCTGGTGTTTACCTTCTCTTTCTCTGTGATATGATTTTAACTCTTTGGTTTCCTCTGGTGTTTACCTTCTCTTTCTCTGTGATATGATTTTAACTCTTTGGTTTCCTCTGGTGTTTACCTTCTCTTTCTCTGTGATATGATTTTAACTCTTTGGTTTCCTCTGGTGTTTACCTTCTCTTTCTCTGTGATATGATTTTAACTCTTTGGTTTCCTCTGGTGTTTACCTTCTCTTTCTCTGTGATATGATTTTAACTCTTTGGTTTCCTCTGGTGTTTACCTTCTCTTTCTCTGTGATATGATTTTAACTCTTTGGTTTCCTCTGGTGTTTACCTTCTCTTTCTCTGTGATATGATTTTAACTCTTTGGTTTCCTCTGGTGTTTACCTTCTCTTTCTCTGTGATATGATTTTAACTCTTTGGTTTCCTCTGGTGTTTACCTTCTCTTTCTCTGTGATATGATTTTAACTCTTTGGTTTCCTCTGGTGTTTACCTTCTCTTTCTCTGTGATATGATTTTAACTCTTTGGTTTCCTCTGGTGTTTACCTTCTCTTTCTCTGTGATATGATTTTAACTCTTTGGTTTCCTCTGGTGTTTACCTTCTCTTTCTCTGTGATATGATTTTAACTCTTTGGTTTCCTCTGGTGTTTACCTTCTCTTTCTCTGTGATATGATTTTAACTATTTCGTTTCCTTTAGTGTTTACCTTCTCTTTCTCTGTGATATGATTTTAACTCTTTGGTTTCCTCTGGTGTTTACCTTCTCTTTCTCTGTGATATGATTTTAACTCTTTGGTTTCCTCTGGTGTTTACCTTCTCTTTCTCTGTGATATGATTTTAACTCTTTGGTTTCCTCTGGTGTTTACCTTCTCTTTCTCTGTGATATGATTTTAACTCTTTGGTTTCCTCTGGTGTTTACCTTCTCTTTCTCTGTGATATGATTTTAACTCATTGGTTTCCTCTGGTGTTTACCTTCTCTTTCTCTGTGATATGATTTTAACTCTTTGGTTTCCTCTGGTGTTTACCTTCTCTTTCTCTGTGATATGATTTTAACTCATTGGTTTCCTCTGGTGTTTACCTTCTCTTTCTCTGTGATATGATTTTAACTCTTTGGTTTCCTCTGGTGTTTACCTTCTCTTTCTCTGTGATATGATTTTAACTCTTTGGTTTCCTCTGGTGTTTACCTTCTCTTTCTCTGTGATATGATTTTAACTCATTGGTTTCCTCTGGTGTGTACCTTCGCTTTCTCTGTGATATGATTTTAACTCTTTGGTTTCCTCTGGTGTTTACCCTCGGTTCTCTGTGATATGATTTTAACTCATTGGTTTCCTCTGGTGTTTACCTTCTCTTTCTCTGTGATATGATTTTAACTCATTGGTTTCCTCTGGTGTTTACCTTCTCTTTCTCTGTGATATGATTTTAACTCATTGGTTTCCTCTGGTGTTTACCTTCTCTTTCTCTGTGATATGATTTTAACTCTTTGGTTTCCTCTGGTGTTTACCTTCTCTTTCTCTGTGATATGATTTTAACTCTTTGGTTTCCTCTGGTGTTTACCTTCTCTTTCTCTGTGATATGATTTTAACTCTTTGGTTTCCTCTGGTGTTTACCTTCTCTTTCTCTGTGATATGATTTTAACTCTTTGGTTTCCTCTGGTGTTTACCTTCTCTTTCTCTGTGATATGATTTTAACTCTTTGGTTTCCTCTGGTGTTTACCTTCTCTTTCTCTGTGATATGATTTTAACTCTTTGGTTTCCTCTGGTGTTTACCTTCTCTTTCTCTGTGATATGATTTTAACTCTTTGGTTTCCTCTGGTGTTTACCTTCTCTTTCTCTGTGATATGATTTTAACTCTTTGGTTTCCTCTGGTGTTTACCTTCTCTTTCTCTGTGATATGATTTTAACTCTTTGGTTTCCTCTGGTGTTTACCTTCTCTTTCTCTGTGATATGATTTTAACTCATTGGTTTCCTCTGGTGTTTACCTTCTCTTTCTCTGTGATATGATTTTAACTCTTTGGTTTCCTCTGGTGTTTACCTTCTCTTTCTCTGTGATATGATTTTAACTCTTTGGTTTCCTCTGGTGTTTACCTTCTCTTTCTCTGTGATATGATTTTAACTCATTGGTTTCCTCTGGTGTTTACCTTCTCTTTCTCTGTGATATGATTTTAACTCTTTGGTTTCCTCTGGTGTTTACCTTCTCTTTCTCTGTGATATGATTTTAACTCTTTGGTTTCCTCTGGTGTTTACCTTCTCTTTCTCTGTGATATGATTTTAACTCATTGGTTTCCTCTGGTGTTTACCTTCTCTTTCTCTGTGATATGATTTTAACTCATTGGTTTCCTCTGGTGTTTACCTTCTCTTTCTCTGTGATATGATTTTAACTCTTTGGTTTCCTCTGGTGTTTACCTTCTCTTTCTCTGTGATATGATTTTAACTCTTTGGTTTCCTCTGGTGTTTACCTTCTCTTTCTCTGTGATATGATTTTAACTCTTTGGTTTCCTCTGGTGTTTACCTTCTCTTTCTCTGTGATATGATTTTAACTCTTTGGTTTCCTCTGGTGTTTACCTTCTCTTTCTCTGTGATATGATTTTAACTCTTTGGTTTCCTCTGGTGTTTACCTTCTCTTTCTCTGTGATATGATTTTAACTCTTTGGTTTCCTCTGGTGTTTACCTTCTCTTTCTCTGTGATATGATTTTAACTCTTTGGTTTCCTCTGGTGTTTACCTTCTCTTTCTCTGTGATATGATTTTAACTCATTGGTTTCCTCTGGTGTTTACCTTCTCTTTCTCTGTGATATGATTTTAACTCTTTGGTTTCCTCTGGTGTTTACCTTCTCTTTCTCTGTGATATGATTTTAACTCTTTGGTTTCCTCTGGTGTTTACCTTCTCTTTCTCTGTGATATGATTTTAACTCATTGGTTTCCTCTGGTGTTTACCTTCTCTTTCTCTGTGATATGATTTTAACTCTTTGGTTTCCTCTGGTGTTTACCTTCTCTTTCTCTGTGATATGATTTTAACTCTTTGGTTTCCTCTGGTGTTTACCTTCTCTTTCTCTGTGATATGATTTTAACTCTTTGGTTTCCTCTGGTGTTTACCTTCTCTTTCTCTGTGATATGATTTTAACTCTTTGGTTTCCTCTGGTGTTTACCTTCTCTTTCTCTGTGATATGATTTTAACTCTTTGGTTTCCTCTGGTGTTTACCTTCTCTTTCTCTGTGATATGATTTTAACTCTTTGGTTTCCTCTGGTGTTTACCTTCTCTTTCTCTGTGATATGATTTTAACTCATTGGTTTCCTCTGGTGTTTACCTTCTCTTTCTCTGTGATATGATTTTAACTCATTGGTTTCCTCTGGTGTTTACCTTCTCTTTCTCTGTGATATGATTTTAACTCTTTGGTTTCCTCTGGTGTTTACCTTCTCTTTCTCTGTGATATGATTTTAACTCTTTGGTTTCCTCTGGTGTTTACCTTCTCTTTCTCTGTGATATGATTTTAACTCTTTGGTTTCCTCTGGTGTTTACCTTCTCTTTCTCTGTGATATGATTTTAACTCTTTGGTTTCCTCTGGTGTTTACCTTCTCTTTCTCTGTGATATGATTTTAACTCTTTGGTTTCCTCTGGTGTTTACCTTCTCTTTCTCTGTGATATGATTTTAACTCTTTGGTTTCCTCTGGTGTTTACCTTCTCTTTCTCTGTGATATGATTTTAACTCTTTGGTTTCCTCTGGTGTTTACCTTCTCTTTCTCTGTGATATGATTTTAACTCATTGGTTTCCTCTGGTGTTTACCTTCTCTTTCTCTGTGATATGATTTTAACTCATTGGTTTCCTCTGGTGTTTACCTTCTCTTTCTCTGTGATATGATTTTAACTCATTGGTTTCCTCTGGTGTTTACCTTCTCTTTCTCTGTGATATGATTTTAACTCATTGGTTTCCTCTGGTGTTTACCTTCTCTTTCTCTGTGATATGATTTTAACTCATTGGTTTCCTCTGGTGTTTACCTTCTCTTTCTCTGTGATATGATTTTAACTCTTTGGTTTCCTCTGGTGTTTACCTTCTCTTTCTCTGTGATATGATTTTAACTCATTGGTTTCCTCTGGTGTTTACCTTCTCTTTCTCTGTGATATGATTTTAACTCTTTGGTTTCCTCTGGTGTTTACCTTCTCTTTCTCTGTGATATGATTTTAACTCTTTGGTTTCCTCTGGTGTTTACCTTCTCTTTCTCTGTGATATGATTTTAACTCTTTGGTTTCCTCTGGTGTTTACCTTCTCTTTCTCTGTGATATGATTTTAACTCTTTGGTTTCCTCTGGTGTTTACCTTCTCTTTCTCTGTGATATGATTTTAACTCATTGGTTTCCTCTGGTGTTTACCTTCTCTTTCTCTGTGATATGATTTTAACTCTTTGGTTTCCTCTGGTGTTTACCTTCTCTTTCTCTGTGATATGATTTTAACTCTTTGGTTTCCTCTGGTGTTTACCTTCTCTTTCTCTGTGATATGATTTTAACTCTTTGGTTTCCTCTGGTGTTTACCTTCTCTTTCTCTGTGATATGATTTTAACTCTTTGGTTTCCTCTGGTGTTTACCTTCTCTTTCTCTGTGATATGATTTTAACTCTTTGGTTTCCTCTGGTGTTTACCTTCTCTTTCTCTGTGATATGATTTTAACTCTTTGGTTTCCTCTGGTGTTTACCTTCTCTTTCTCTGTGATATGATTTTAACTCATTGGTTTCCTCTGGTGTTTACCTTCTCTTTCTCTGTGATATGATTTTAACTCATTGGTTTCCTCTGGTGTTTACCTTCTCTTTCTCTGTGATATGATTTTAACTCTTTGGTTTCCTCTGGTGTTTACCTTCTCTTTCTCTGTGATATGATTTTAACTCTTTGGTTTCCTCTGGTGTTTACCTTCTCTTTCTCTGTGATATGATTTTAACTCTTTGGTTTCCTCTGGTGTTTACCTTCTCTTTCTCTGTGATATGATTTTAACTCTTTGGTTTCCTCTGGTGTTTACCTTCTCTTTCTCTGTGATATGATTTTAACTCTTTGGTTTCCTCTGGTGTTTACCTTCTCTTTCTCTGTGATATGATTTTAACTCTTTGGTTTCCTCTGGTGTTTACCTTCTCTTTCTCTGTGATATGATTTTAACTCTTTGGTTTCCTCTGGTGTTTACCTTCTCTTTCTCTGTGATATGATTTTAACTCTTTGGTTTCCTCTGGTGTTTACCTTCTCTTTCTCTGTGATATGATTTTAACTCTTTGGTTTCCTCTGGTGTTTACCTTCTCTTTCTCTGTGATATGATTTTAACTCTTTGGTTTCCTCTGGTGTTTACCTTCTCTTTCTCTGTGATATGATTTTAACTCTTTGGTTTCCTCTGGTGTTTACCTTCTCTTTCTCTGTGATATGATTTTAACTCTTTGGTTTCCTCTGGTGTTTACCTTCTCTTTCTCTGTGATATGATTTTAACTCATTGGTTTCCTCTGGTGTTTACCTTCTCTTTCTCTGTGATATGATTTTAACTCATTGGTTTCCTCTGGTGTTTACCTTCTCTTTCTCTGTGATATGATTTTAACTCTTTGGTTTCCTCTGGTGTTTACCTTCTCTTTCTCTGTGATATGATTTTAACTCATTGGTTTCCTCTGGTGTTTACCTTCTCTTTCTCTGTGATATGATTTTAACTCTTTGGTTTCCTCTGGTGTTTACCTTCTCTTTCTCTGTGATATGATTTTAACTCATTGGTTTCCTCTGGTGTTTACCTTCTCTTTCTCTGTGATATGATTTTAACTCTTTGGTTTCCTCTGGTGTTTACCTTCTCTTTCTCTGTGATATGATTTTAACTCTTTGGTTTCCTCTGGTGTTTACCTTCTCTTTCTCTGTGATATGATTTTAACTCTTTGGTTTCCTCTGGTGTTTACCTTCTCTTTCTCTGTGATATGATTTTAACTCTTTGGTTTCCTCTGGTGTTTACCTTCTCTTTCTCTGTGATATGATTTTAACTCTTTGGTTTCCTCTGGTGTTTACCTTCTCTTTCTCTGTGATATGATTTTAACTCATTGGTTTCCTCTGGTGTTTACCTTCTCTTTCTCTGTGATATGATTTTAACTCATTGGTTTCCTCTGGTGTTTACCTTCTCTTTCTCTGTGATATGATTTTAACTCTTTGGTTTCCTCTGGTGTTTACCTTCTCTTTCTCTGTGATATGATTTTAACTCTTTGGTTTCCTCTGGTGTTTACCTTCTCTTTCTCTGTGATATGATTTTAACTCTTTGGTTTCCTCTGGTGTTTACCTTCTCTTTCTCTGTGATATGATTTTAACTCTTTGGTTTCCTCTGGTGTTTACCTTCTCTTTCTCTGTGATATGATTTTAACTCTTTGGTTTCCTCTGGTGTTTACCTTCTCTTTCTCTGTGATATGATTTTAACTCTTTGGTTTCCTCTGGTGTTTACCTTCTCTTTCTCTGTGATATGATTTTAACTCTTTGGTTTCCTCTGGTGTTTACCTTCTCTTTCTCTGTGATATGATTTTAACTCATTGGTTTCCTCTGGTGTTTACCTTCTCTTTCTCTGTGATATGATTTTAACTCTTTGGTTTCCTCTGGTGTTTACCTTCTCTTTCTCTGTGATATGATTTTAACTCTTTGGTTTCCTCTGGTGTTTACCTTCTCTTTCTCTGTGATATGATTTTAACTCATTGGTTTCCTCTGGTGTTTACCTTCTCTTTCTCTGTGATATGATTTTAACTCTTTGGTTTCCTCTGGTGTTTACCTTCTCTTTCTCTGTGATATGATTTTAACTCATTGGTTTCCTCTGGTGTTTACCTTCTCTTTCTCTGTGATATGATTTTAACTCATTGGTTTCCTCTGGTGTTTACCTTCTCTTTCTCTGTGATATGATTTTAACTCTTTGGTTTCCTCTGGTGTTTACCTTCTCTTTCTCTGTGATATGATTTTAACTCTTTGGTTTCCTCTGGTGTTTACCTTCTCTTTCTCTGTGATATGATTTTAACTCTTTGGTTTCCTCTGGTGTTTACCTTCTCTTTCTCTGTGATATGATTTTAACTCTTTGGTTTCCTCTGGTGTTTACCTTCTCTTTCTCTGTGATATGATTTTAACTCATTGGTTTCCTCTGGTGTTTACCTTCTCTTTCTCTGTGATATGATTTTAACTCTTTGGTTTCCTCTGGTGTTTACCTTCTCTTTCTCTGTGATATGATTTTAACTCATTGGTTTCCTCTGGTGTTTACCTTCTCTTTCTCTGTGATATGATTTTAACTCTTTGGTTTCCTCTGGTGTTTACCTTCTCTTTCTCTGTGATATGATTTTAACTCATTGGTTTCCTCTGGTGTTTACCTTCTCTTTCTCTGTGATATGATTTTAACTCTTTGGTTTCCTCTGGTGTTTACCTTCTCTTTCTCTGTGATATGATTTTAACTCATTGGTTTCCTCTGGTGTTTACCTTCTCTTTCTCTGTGATATGATTTTAACTCTTTGGTTTCCTCTGGTGTTTACCTTCTCTTTCTCTGTGATATGATTTTAACTCTTTGGTTTCCTCTGGTGTTTACCTTCTCTTTCTCTGTGATATGATTTTAACTCTTTGGTTTCCTCTGGTGTTTACCTTCTCTTTCTCTGTGATATGATTTTAACTCATTGGTTTCCTCTGGTGTTTACCTTCTCTTTCTCTGTGATATGATTTTAACTCTTTGGTTTCCTCTGGTGTTTACCTTCTCTTTCTCTGTGATATGATTTTAACTCTTTGGTTTCCTCTGGTGTTTACCTTCTCTTTCTCTGTGATATGATTTTAACTCATTGGTTTCCTCTGGTGTTTACCTTCTCTTTCTCTGTGATATGATTTTAACTCTTTGGTTTCCTCTGGTGTTTACCTTCTCTTTCTCTGTGATATGATTTTAACTCTTTGGTTTCCTCTGGTGTTTACCTTCTCTTTCTCTGTGATATGATTTTAACTCTTTGGTTTCCTCTGGTGTTTACCTTCTCTTTCTCTGTGATATGATTTTAACTCTTTGGTTTCCTCTGGTGTTTACCTTCTCTTTCTCTGTGATATGATTTTAACTCTTTGGTTTCCTCTGGTGTTTACCTTCTCTTTCTCTGTGATATGATTTTAACTCATTGGTTTCCTCTGGTGTTTACCTTCTCTTTCTCTGTGATATGATTTTAACTCTTTGGTTTCCTCTGGTGTTTACCTTCTCTTTCTCTGTGATATGATTTTAACTCTTTGGTTTCCTCTGGTGTTTACCTTCTCTTTCTCTGTGATATGATTTTAACTCATTGGTTTCCTCTGGTGTTTACCTTCTCTTTCTCTGTGATATGATTTTAACTCTTTGGTTTCCTCTGGTGTTTACCTTCTCTTTCTCTGTGATATGATTTTAACTCATTGGTTTCCTCTGGTGTTTACCTTCTCTTTCTCTGTGATATGATTTTAACTCTTTGGTTTCCTCTGGTGTTTACCTTCTCTTTCTCTGTGATATGATTTTAACTCTTTGGTTTCCTCTGGTGTTTACCTTCTCTTTCTCTGTGATATGATTTTAACTCTTTGGTTTCCTCTGGTGTTTACCTTCTCTTTCTCTGTGATATGATTTTAACTCTTTGGTTTCCTCTGGTGTTTACCTTCTCTTTCTCTGTGATATGATTTTAACTCTTTGGTTTCCTCTGGTGTTTACCTTCTCTTTCTCTGTGATATGATTTTAACTCATTGGTTTCCTCTGGTGTTTACCTTCTCTTTCTCTGTGATATGATTTTAACTCATTGGTTTCCTCTGGTGTTTACCTTCTCTTTCTCTGTGATATGATTTTAACTCATTGGTTTCCTCTGGTGTTTACCTTCTCTTTCTCTGTGATATGATTTTAACTCATTGGTTTCCTCTGGTGTTTACCTTCTCTTTCTCTGTGATATGATTTTAACTCATTGGTTTCCTCTGGTGTTTACCTTCTCTTTCTCTGTGATATGATTTTAACTCATTGGTTTCCTCTGGTGTTTACCTTCTCTTTCTCTGTGATATGATTTTAACTCATTGGTTTCCTCTGGTGTTTACCTTCTCTTTCTCTGTGATATGATTTTAACTCATTGGTTTCCTCTGGTGTTTACCTTCTCTTTCTCTGTGATATGATTTTAACTCTTTGGTTTCCTCTGGTGTTTACCTTCTCTTTCTCTGTGATATGATTTTAACTCTTTGGTTTCCTCTGGTGTTTACCTTCTCTTTCTCTGTGATATGATTTTAACTCATTGGTTTCCTCTGGTGTTTACCTTCTCTTTCTCTGTGATATGATTTTAACTCTTTGGTTTCCTCTGGTGTTTACCTTCTCTTTCTCTGTGATATGATTTTAACTCTTTGGTTTCCTCTGGTGTTTACCTTCTCTTTCTCTGTGATATGATTTTAACTCTTTGGTTTCCTCTGGTGTTTACCTTCACTTTCTCTGTGATATGATTTTAACTCTTTGGTTTCCTCTGGTGTTTACCTTCTCTTTCTCTGTGATATGATTTTAACTCATTGGTTTCCTCTGGTGTTTACCTTCTCTTTCTCTGTGATATGATTTTAACTCATTGGTTTCCTCTGGTGTGTACCTTCGCTTTGGTTTCCTCTGGTGTGTACCTTCGCTTTCTCTGTGATATCATTTTAACTCTTTGGTTTCCGATGGTGTTTACCTTCTCTTTCTCTGTGATATGATTTTAACTCATTGGTTTCCTCTGGTGTTTACCTTCTCTTTCTCTGTGATATGATTTTAACTCTTTGGTTTCCTCTGGTGTTTACCTTCTCTTTCTCTGTGATATGATTTTAACTCTTTGGTTTCCTCTGGTGTTTACCTTCTCTTTCTCTGTGATATGATTTTAACTCTTTGGTTTCCTCTGGTGTTTACCTTCTCTTTCTCTGTGATATGATTTTAACTCATTGGTTTCCTCTGGTGTTTACCTTCTCTTTCTCTGTGATATGATTTTAACTCTTTGGTTTCCTCTGGTGTTTACCTTCTCTTTCTCTGTGATATGATTTTAACTCTTTGGTTTCCTCTGGTGTTTACCTTCTCTTTCTCTGTGATATGATTTTAACTCTTTGGTTTCCTCTGGTGTTTACCTTCTCTTTCTCTGTGATATGATTTTAACTTATTGGTTTTCTCTGGTGTTTACCTTCTTTTTCTCTGTGATATGATTTTAACTCATTGATTTCCTCTGGTGTTTACCTTTTCTTTCTCTGTTATATGATTTTAACTCTTTAGTTTCCTCTGGTGTTTACCTTCTCTTTCTCTGTGATATGATTTTAACTCATTGGTTTCCTTTGGTGCATACCTTCTCTTTCTCTGTGATATGATTTTAACTCTTTGGTTTCCTCTGGTGTTTACCTTCGCTTTCTCTGTGATATGATGTTAACTCTTTGGTTTCCTCTGGTGTTTACCTTCTTTTTCTCTGTGATATGATTTTAACTCTTTGGTTTCCTCTGGTGTTTACCTTCTCTTTCTCTGTGATATGATTTTAACTCATTGGTTTCCTCTGGTGTTTACCTTCTCTTTCTCTGTGATATGATTTTAACTCATTGGTTTCCTCTGGTGTTTACCTTCGCTTTCTCTGTGATATGATTTTAACTCTTTGGTTTCCTCTGGTGTTTACCTTCGCTTTCTCTGTGATATGATTTTAACTCATTGATTTCCTCTAGTGTTTACCTTCTCTTTCTCTGTGATATGATTTTAACTCATTGGTTTCCTCTGGTGTTTACCTTCTCTTTCTCTTTGATATGATTTTAACTCTTTGGTTTCCTCTGGTGTTTACCTTCTTGTTCTCTGTGATATGATTTTACTCTTTGGTTTCCTCTGGTGTTTACCTTTTCTTTATCTGTGCTATGATTTTAACTCTTTGGTTTCCTCTGGTGTTTACCTTCGCTTTCTCTGTGATATGATTTTAACTCTTTGGTTTCCTCTGGTGTTTACCTTCTCTTTCTCTGTGATATGATTTTAACTCATTGCTTTCCTCTGGTGTTTACCTTCACTTTCTCTGTGATATGATTTTAACTCTTTGGTTTCCTCTGGTGTTTACCTTCTCTTTCTCTGTGATATGATTTCAACTCTTTGGTTTCCTCTTGTGTTTACTTTCTCTTTCTGTGTGATATGATTTTAACTCTTGTATTATTCTAAAGCCTGTTTCCGTTGCTTTTTAATTCCCGCCTTTCCTTTCTTCATTCAGTTTTTGCTATTTTCTTCCCTTGGCCAGGGACCTCTTATGCAATTTTATTTATTTATTTATTTTTTTACATTTGTTAACTAACCGGGTTAGTCTGTCTGGGTTCTTAAAAGCCCCTTTTCAGCAGAGACCAGAGGAGAAAAGCCCCCCCCCATGAAAAAAAGTTTTAAGTAAACAAATAGTAAGAACAAAGATGAACACAGATCACATTTTAAGTATACATACTTCTGAAGTAATTACATAACATGCAATAAAGGAATATACAGACTGGATGGAAATACAATGCAATACATATATGGAAATGTTCACGTAGTTCTGAAGTAATTACATAACATGCAATAAAGGAATATACAGCTTGGATGGAAATACAATGCAATGCATATATGGAAATGTTCACGTAGTTTTGAAGTAATTACATAACATGCAATAAAGGAATATACAGACTGGATGGAAATACAATGCAATACATATATGGAAATGTTCACGTAGTTTTGAAGTAATTACATAACATGCAATAAAGGAATATACAGACTGGATGGAAATACAATGCAATACATATATGGAAATGTTCACGTAGTTTTGAAGTAATTACATAACATGCAATAAAGGAATATACAGACTGGATGGAAATACAATGCAATACATATATGGAAATGTTCACGTAGTAAGGCAAGGAACCAAGCAGAAATTCAGTAATACTAAAGTCACCGCTCTTCTCTACTCTTTTTATCCCGGTACAGTTTTCAGTGATGATGGATTTTAACTTCCGTACTTAGCAATCTGATAATGTTCCTTTCTCTTTCTTTCCAGGTGATGTCCACTTTCTTTATGCCCCAGGTACAGAATTCCTAAGTGTGCTCTGCTTCCTTCATAATTGTCTCCCCTTATCATCTGCACCTGCTTCCAGACTTCTTGTGCCCACCCACAGTCACAAAACATTTGCATTATTCTTGCCTCCTCCTCTTGACATCTTTATTATCTAATATCCTCTTTTCTGCTTTCCTTTACCAATCTCCTGGGAGTTAGATCCCACACATGTGGTATTCTAAGGCTTTGATCTTTCACTCTTTGTACTTTCTGCATGTGCCTTACTGTCAAAATTGTCTTATTCCAGTATCCTGCAAGTGCTGTGCATCTCTTGTTCTTCATTCTCTCTTCTTCAGTCGTGTCTTTTCTTTCCCTTAGCTCCCACAGTTCTATTTTTCATTCTCTGTTCTTCAGTCGTGTCTTTTCTTTCCCTTAGCTCCCACAGTTCTATTTTTCATTCTCTGTTCTTCAGTCGTGTCTTTTCTTTCCCTTAGCTCCCACAGTTCTATTTTTCATTCTCTCTTCTTCAGTCGTGTCTTTTCTTTCCCTTAGCTCCCACAGTTCTATTTTTCATTCTCTCTTCTTCAGTCGTGTCTTTTCTTTCCCTTAGCTCCCACAGTTCTATTTTTCATTCTCTGTTCTTCAGTCGTGTCTTTTCTTTCCCTTAGCTCCCACAGTTCTATTTTTCATTTTCTGTTCTTCAGTCATGTCTTTTCTTTCCCTTAGCTCTCACAGTTCTGTTTGGCCCCTTTGCCTCCCTAATCTCTTCTATCCTCAATGGTGCCAAGCTCTCTCATTTTGCTCTTCCTTCTCTGCAACCTGCTTTTTTCGGTTTCAATGGTGACATTTTAGTTCCTGTCAATTATCTCTATTCCATCTGTTCTTGTCTGTGCCTAGTAAGCAAAAAACTTATTGTAGATTCTTCCTTCTCCCCTGCTTGGTGGATATATGTTTCCCTTCTTCAGTGTGCACCTTCCACCCTTCCCTACTAGATGATCCATCTGCCTATCATATTTTAATCACTTTTTTTCTGTGGTTGTCTGAAATACCCTTCAAAATAATATTGCTACTACCTTCTTTCCTTCTCGTCCCTTGTTGTCCATCTTCCACTGTGGGTGGTCATAACACAGTATTTTATCTCCTCCCTCTGATTTTCAGTTTATTTCTTTTAATGGAACACTGTGTTAACCATCCTGTATATGTTATATTGTTTTTCTTCTTATAGGATTTGATTCCATGTTATTATCTGCATTTCATTGTTGTTTTCACCCACTATTCCCAACTTTCCCCACTGTTGCCCTGCTCCAGACCAACACTATGTGTTGAACATTGTATTCTCCTCTTCCACACCCACTAGATTTCTAACCTTTGGCTCTTGCATCAGTATGACATGGACATGGGCCTTTTAAGACTGTATTTTGTTCCTTTCTAGGTGTCCCTTATACTGATATATTGCATGCTGAGCCAGACGTGATGTCACACTCTTTTTTCGCCACATCATTCCCATTCACTGGTCTCTCCTCCCACTAGTAGTCACCTGTCTGGTGCTCTAACTGCATTTGTTTGTTAGTCCAACATTACTTTCTTTCTTTGCAGTCTCTTAGCTCTTTATTGTGCTACTTATCTGCCACAATTGTTCTATTTCACATTTGTCTAAGGGTAATTTTTTACCTTGCTATTCCTGTTTCCTCCATACATTCATGTTCTTACCTCCTTTTTGTACATCAGCAATAATTACTTATTTCTATTTAGGATTAGATATTAAACTTATGTTTACTGCACATAATTAAGTAGTTATGAAAAACATATTGTTTGTCTTGTTGCCTTGCACCTTTGCCCCCTTTGACTGTATTACCATCACTGCCACACCACACGATTTGTTTTTTTTTTTTGTTTAGTTTTGAAGTTGTGTTCCCTGGGGCATATTTTGGAAGATAAGGACCTGTTTCATTTAATGGAACCTTCCTACCTTTTCCCACAATCCCCTGCCATTCAGTGTCCATTCTCTTATTTATTATTTCTCTCTTTCTGCAGTCACTTTCCTTTCTTTTGTATTCCTTCTGCCTCTGAATCGGCCATCTATCATAAATGTTTCTCTTCGGCTTATTAAGTCTCACACCTTCCCTAATAGTTCACCTCTGAGTCACTTGAAACATCCAACACACTTTGCTTTTAGCTCCTTAGAGCTCTCACTCGTCTGTTTCTGCATCTTTCTGTTTTTTGTTACTAAATCTACCTTGGGAGCGGCTTCTCATTATTCTGTCCTTTTGATAGAAGTCTTTCACATTTCCACACATTTCACCTCCATTCACGTCTCTATTCTTATCTCTTTATAGCTGCCTTTGTGATTTATTTTCTGCTTATCTGTTTTATTAGCATGCAGATGTTGCACTTACTGGTCTTTTGTCTTCCCTTTGCAGGATTTGTCATCTGACACATGCTGACTCAATGTCCCTGCATCAACTCTCTTACATCCAAAGCTGCTCTCCCAGTTCATGTCTCATAGGTGATTCAGATTTTTACTGTCTGTGTTTAGTTGTCTGCAATTATTCTGTTTAAACTTTTGAAATTCTCTCTATTGTGTAGCATCATTTATCTTCCTGCTGTACTTCCAGAATTGCAGGGTATTTCGACTACACACCTGTTCATGATTTCTTAATTCATTTAATTCCTCTAGCATAGTTTCCTTATCATATAGAGACAACTTTACAAATATCCTTGAAAATAATGTCATCTTTATGGCAAATTTACAGAAAAATGCCAAAACATGCCTGCATATGTTTTCTGTTGCTGCCTGTCACAGTGCGACCCTGTATATCCTCTCTATTAATGTCTCTTGATTGCTTGGTAGAACTAAACTTGCCTGTAACAGCTGCATTGCAAATTGTCCATTTCACTGTTGCCCACTCGTTTTTGTATTCCAGTTATGCCAGTGTTTATCCTAGAGCAATTGTCAAGATCATCGTTTTTTTCTGTCTTTCTGTTATTTCTATTAGGTCTTATGTTCTGTTGATCGGTTTCTTTAGCTTAGTTTTAATTGTTACTTTGTCTTCTTCCTGGTCTTGTAGCTTTCCTTTTACCCTTTCCACTTCTCTTTGCCATTGTCCTGTTTGTTTCAGGAAGCTGACATCCTGGCCAGCCATGATTATCTTTAATATGCAATTGCTGTTCTTTATTTGCAGCTTTAAATGCATCCATCTGTTCCTCCTTTTGCTGTTGCTTAGCCGTCATTTTTTTCTGGTCTGTTTTCTCCCTGGCATTACCGTTTTTATCCAGATTTCTGCAAGCCCAGTCTAGAGCTTTGAGCTTAAAGATCGTGTGTGAATACCATCCTTAACTCTCCAAATGCATTTATTTATTTAACATTTGTCCTTTGAATGACTGCTATGATAAGGTCCTAGTAGTGCCAGTGGAGTTCAGTACAGGAAAGTAAAAAAAAAAATCATTTTTTAAATATTAAAAAAGACGATAAAATACACAGCTCGTGGCACACCACTAACATACTTTCCTTAGCTGATGTCATTGCGCCTGTTGGCATGATGATGGAATGTCAGTGTTGGAACTAGTTGGGGTATTTATAAAAATGGAAAATATATGAAAAAAAAGAAAAAAAGTAACAGAACAGACACTATGAAGCAACTAATATTTGATGAATACATAATGTTATTAATTGAAATGTTAGTTAACACTGCCTGTCCTGTTACTTTTCTATTGTTTCATGCATTTCTATTTGGTGTCCTAGTGAGCAGCCAAAGCTGTGGGACAGCTAAAGGGAGGCAAGTATTCATTTTCCCACTCGTTTCCCCTTTTAAAAATTGTTATAACATCCTGTCACAGGCAAACGGGTATATCTGCAGAAGTTTACAAGTGCTGCTGTTTCTGCCATTTCTGCTTCTCAGCCATACTAAGGATGCAGAAAGAGGAACCATTCTGACCCTGAGTGGATGTCATTAACTCATGCCCTGCACGGCCATGTGGAAGAAAGGGCTGCTATGCAAAGAGTGATGGTGCTCTCTATTTTAAGCTGTATTTTCACTTTAAGTCATTACTTTATATGGATATGTGCTCAGAAGAGCCCATTGCCTCTGCTTACCTGTGGGAAAAGCAGAAATGGAATGCAGATGGTACATCCCAGCTCTCCAGCGCCACCTATCAGCAGTTGCTGTAAATTTGTGATGGGTTTCATTTCACAACTAAGTATTGCCGTGGTGGTACGGCAGTAGCATTGTTACCTCACAGCAAGAGGTTCTCCCGTTCGATTCTCGGCGTGGCTTGGGAGTGCCTTCTGTATGGAGTCTGCATGTCCTCCCCATGGTTGGGTAGCGTTCGAAAGACATGCGTGCGTAAATAGGCGTGCCTTCGTTGAAGGTTGGGTGTCGAGCTGGCACCTCGGCATTTCGTAAAAATCTACTGCCAATCATTAGCAGACTGGAGTTCCGCTGTGGCAACCCCTTACCAGGAAAAAGCCGAAAGACAAACAACCATTAGCATGATTGGTTCTTTATGATAACTTGACAGAAACTTGGAATCAATACGTGGGTGCAAAAGTAAATTGCCTCCAGAATCACTTTAGAACTGTTTGAAAAGGGTAAGGAAGTTCAAGTTGCAGCTTCACTGAATCTGGCAGGTGATGATACAGTTAAGATATTGATTCCATTTAAGCTTACTAAAAGGCAACAATCTGATGTAGGTCTTGAACTGAGGGATCCCAATTATCTACTGATGCATTTGTGACTGAGTTAAGGTGTGGAGCTAAATACTATGTTTTGCAATTTGTATGATTCATTGCTAAGAGGTAGAATTATGTCTGGGTTAAAAGAAGGCAACATACACAGCAAATGTTTGACTAAATCTGATTTGACACTGGAAAAATCTATTTATGTAGAACAGTAGACTTAATTGGTATTCAGATGAAAAAACTTGCAGAAGAGCGGATGCATGTACAATTAAAATGAAGCGAATGTCTGTAATAGAACAACACTGCAAAGTCACTGCATAATGTAAACATCCTTCAAAGTCACATGCGACCAAGGAAAGCTTTAGTACCATATGAGATTGATAACACAGTTATCACATGGCACTAAGAAAAGATTTACTAATGCATGAGACAGATAACTCAGTTATTGCATGGCACAAAGAAAAGTTTTATTATTGCATAATAGTGATAACACAGTTATCACATAACAGTAAGGAAAGCCTTAGTGATGCATCAGACCCATAACACAGTTATCACATAGCAAGGAATGCTTTAGTAACATACAAGACTGATAACAGTTTTCAAATGGCACAAAGGAAAGTTTTATTAATTCATGAGAGTGATAGTACAGTTATCACATGACATTAAGGAAAGCTGTAGTAATGCATGAGATTCATAATGCAGTTATTGCATAACACTAATAAAAGCTTTAGTAATGCATGAGAGTGATAACTCAGTTATTGCATGGCACAAAGGAAAGCTTTAGTTAATCATGGGAGTGATAACTCAGTTATCACATGACATTAAGGAAAGCTGTTGTAATGCATGAGATTCATAATGCAGTTATTGAATAACACTAATAAAAGCTTTAGTAATGCATGAGAGTGATAACACAGTTATCATATGGCACCAATGAAGACTTTAATATTGTATGAGAGTAATAACACCATTATCACACAGCACTAATAAAGACCTTAGTAATTAATGTAAGAGAATGGTAACATGACTATTACATGGCACTAAGGAAAACTTTACGAAAGCATGAGATAAATAGCACAGTTATCATATTGGCATAAATGAAGACTTTAATATAGCATGATAACACAATTATCACATGGTGCTAACAAAGGCTTTAGTAATGCATAAGAATGATAACTCAACTATCACATGGCACTACTGAAAGCATGAGATGAACAGCACAGTTATCACATGGTAGTAATAAAATATTTAGTAATTCATGAGAGTAATAACACAGTTATCATATTGGCACAAATGAAGACTTTAGCAATACATAAGAGTAATGCAGGTATTGCATGGCACTAGTAAAGGCTTTAGTAATGCCTGAGACTGACATCTCAGTTATTGGATGGCACTAATGAAAGCTTTACTAAGGTGTGAGAGTGATAACACATTTATTGCAGTTTCACAGTTATTAAATACTACTAATGAAAGCTGAAGGATATCTTTAGTAATGCATGAGACTGATTATACACTTACCAGTGTTCAGCTCAGCAAGCACTGTTCTGTTCAAGGCATTCATGTAATTCATAGGAATTTCAATGTCGTTTTAGCATAAAATGACACTGACGACAGGCATATGTAAAATAAATAAATAAGTAAAGGCCATGTACATTTTGCCATTAGTCACCCTCAGGCTTTACCTCCCTTTTCAAGGAGGGAGAGACCAGTTAGTTCTGTGGTAAATTTGAGAGTGCCCATCTAGCTGTCCAGGTTTAGTTTGAAGAAAGGTATTACACTGCATTGTTTAACCTGCAGAGGAAGTTTATTCCAAAGAAGTTGGAGGCACTGGGTGATGAATGTATCTTTTTGTCAGGTTCTATTTATCTTTTATTGAAGTTCAGCATGTCTCTGGTTTAGTGCTAGCTGAACTGTTTGGCTTACTAACATACAGGAGATTAAAGACCACCTGATTTCTAATGTTGTGGTAAAAGTAATGTCTTTCGGCTTCTGCTGTTAAGGGTCACCACAATGGACCACCAGTCCACAGATTGATTGACAGTAGAGGTTTTACTGTATTGATTCATAGAAGGCACACACACACATGCATCTACTGCATGTCTTTAAAACTTACTCAACTGCAGGGAGGACGTGCAGACTCTACACAGAAGGCACTCTGAATGAGAATTGAACCGAAGAACCTCTTGCTGTGAGGCAACAACACTAATCAATGCACCACTGTGGCCAACATTCTAATGGAGTAAATTAGGCAAAATTCAACCATTAAGAGTCTATAAGACACAGAGCACAGAGGCAGGGCTTTCAGCCTTTCCTGATAGCTAAGGTTGTTATGAACAGAAATCCATAGGGAGTGTTTTACTGTATAATGGGTCTGATCAGTACCGAATAAAGGGAATGACATCTTTGGATTTAAACAAACTTCCTCTGGCTATTAGCTGTATTTACTGGAAGGATTACAGCCGCCATGTGATAACAAGAGAAGGTACTATCAACCCAAGTGCCCAGGTTGCTGACTACCATTTTGTCTAGTGAGGGTGTTAAGTATACCATATGTTTGGGTAATTGCTAGGTAATTGTGGTTATCAGCATGACAAAAAGCCATTTATAGCTCCTAATTGAGAATGTAAGTAATATGGACTACTTGCTAAAATCTCACAGGTGTGCAGTTGTGGAAAGAAAGGACAAAAATCTGTTTTGCAAGTAATGAATCCAATAAACAATAGCTGTGCAAACAACAATGTGATCATTACCCAAATTGAACCATACAATGCTGAAAATGATATGTTTGTGAATGGTATTTATTTTTTATTGAAACCCACTGAACTCAGAAGCTCTACAGATATGCAGATGCAGAAATCACTGGCATGAAAAACTGGGAGAAATAATGGATTTTTTTCACATAATTTTTTGGTCCCCTCAGCCCTCATGTGTACTGGCCCAATGCCCCAGTGCCTCACATCCACTCCAGGACTACCAGCTGGTCTACTACCCCCCCCAGACTTACATTGGTATTGCTGGGGATGGTCGTGGGTCCCAAGGGTATCCTGGGGACTCGGCTCATCAGTGCATCTGTCCAGGGGATACTTTTTTTATTATGCCCTACTTACTCCCTATCTCCATCCCTCTGCTTGTTGATTGCATTCACAGGCAACTTCCTCATTTGGATTATGCCTCCCCTTAGGAAGCATATCAACTAGTACCATCCCACCCAGGCAGGCAAGCCCATCCCTTCCCTACTGCACCATCAGTTGCCCGAGCCACTAATCATGCCTAGGTCAGTTTAGCTGTAGTCAGGTCTCTATCGCAGTACACCACTGGATCAGCGGGATAAATGATATATTATCTAGTTTAAGTTAAAATACTGCAACTGACTGTAAAATAATTATTGGAAACACAATTTCTGGAACTTGAGAAATTCCCTGTCTTTGTCTAACACTTCATTGCTGACTTATTCTGGGCACAGACTGAAACTGTTGTGTGAAATTAAGCTGCTTTGTGTTTGCAAAAGTAAATAATACATTTCAAGTCATGTCAATTCAGCAGCCTAATTTATTATGAAGATCTACATTGTGAATTAATGGGCATAATTCATCAGATGGTGGAGAAGTGGCATAGAGACAGTCATTCACACAGTCATTCATGGAGGCATTGATATGCATGTGTATGTAGTGCAAAAACTATAGCCTCTGGACCAGATTTCAGTGTGCAGTGATACAGGACTGGAAAACATAAATAGGATTTGTTAGGTGATACAGTTAAACCAAATGCTGACTTATGCATATGTGATTCAACAACAAAGAGCTGCAGTTATTGAAAAATTTGATACTGGCAGAATAGCTAGATGTAGGGTTACCATATTTGGTTATACGAAAAAGAGGACTAAAAAATATGTGCTGGTATATATACCACACTAGGTGAAGACAAAAAAAAAAAAAAAAAAGGTCTTTTTAGTCTTTAATGCAGAACATCACAGTGTTCCACATTAAAAACAAGTAGCTCTGTGTTTGGTGATTTTTGATTGCCCCATATGCCGGTATACGAGCCAATCAAAAACTTGCACAGCGGACCCTCTTCTGTTCAATGCAAAACATCAAGCAGTTCCACATTGAACAGAGCTCCACTTTTCGATTTTTTTTTTATTGGCCGGTATGCCGGTATACGAGCCAATCAAAAACTTGCACAGCAGACCCTCTTCTGTTAAATAACAATAAAAGTAGCTTCTACCTTCGGCACCCCTGGCCATGCAACAAATTACAAATACAAACAACGATTCGGTGTGAAGAATAGAGAAGGCATATATAATGCATTATTTTATGTTTAATATATTTAATTAACAGTTAGTTTATGTTGCAGAAATCAATATCCTCATGTTTCTTGGTTCCCCGAAAAATTTGACAAGTCTGACTGAGCCTGTGCTTTAGCCCAAGCATATTTTTCGGAAGAACTAATTGCTTTCAGTAAATTCGGCTGGGTGCAGAGGTATGCGTGAAAGTCTCTGCACAACATATGCTTAAAATTATACTGTACAAACAGAATTCCTTTGATCGATTCAGCCGACAACTTGTTCCTTTCCTTTGTCCACTGGCTTTGCATCAGTGAAAATACCCATTCAGCGTTTGCGTTATGTGCTGGAATTGCAAAGAAAAACTCCGCGATCACAATCATTTCTGAGAAACATTCTTCGTTCTTGCAACTGTTGAAGTATTTCACCCATCTCTCATGAGCCAGAATCTCTTTGAAGTCTTCTTCATTAAGATTAGCCTCAACAAATTTCTTCAAATTGCAAAATTGATCAAAACATTTGGAATCGTCAACATGCACGCCCTTTTCTCTAAGATATAACACAGTTTGTTCAACTTCATTCCAACTTGGAATTTTAATTAATGTCATCCATGCAAATCTACTGAACTCCTCCAGTGGTTCTGTCCACATTTCCAGATACTCTAGACACGTTCTATACATTGTGGCCACTTGTGTACAGAAAGCATCACAACAGTCTTCTAGTCCATCTTTACGCAACTTTGTTAACAGTTCTTTCACCTTAATTGACATGAACCCCTCTTGCACATGGCATGTGAGAACAGTGTGAACAGATTTCAGGCAGTGTATAACCTCCAGCAATGAGTTGTTTTCACGTTCAATTTCTTCAATGTGCGAATGGAATACACTCATCAGTGAATGCACGTGCCAAAGGTAAACTTCACCCATATCATTTTCAAAGAACTTTTGTATTACAATAGGTGGACTTTTTTGAGACAAGAAAAAAGACTTTAAAGCGGGAAACATCTGCAACAGCCACTGAATGCCTGGAAATAATGACAACCATCTAGTTTTGCTGTGGTAAAGCAGCTGACGATACTCCACTGCAACAAATTCACAATAGTCTTTCAGTTGTTCAGTTCGAACAGTGTAAATTGAAAAGTAGTTGTTAATTTTCAGAAGTATCGACTCAATGTCAACATCAAGTGTGTCAGTACCATGCTGCACACAGTTGTTTAGTACATGCGCTGGACAGCCAACTCCAACTAACGTTTCACTCTTTTTCATTCTCTTCAAATTAGCAAAGACGTTATAGCCATCAGCTCCATGCCTGACACCCCCAAAATTAGTATTGCAGTTATCTCCCGCAAAGGCAATACATTTCTAAAATAAGTGGTGCTTGTCTAAACTGTCCTTAATGCATCTGGAAATTGTATCTGCAGTTTCATTAGGTGTGCTGTGAATGTCAACAAGTTTCAACTGTATGCCACCTTTTTTCCAGTCAAAATACTGTAAGAGGATCGGAAATAACTTCAGAGAACCATGATTGCTACCATCCTTTGTGACTCCACAGTAATGTATATGGTTAAGTGCTTTCTCCACCAAATTGACAGAATGAGAAGCCAGGACAGAGTTGACAATTGTTTCAGTTTTAGTCCGGGCACACAAAACTCTTCGTGCAATGTCAGAATCGGGTAATATTGTTTTCAACATGCCACAACTGCAGTCCATCGACCTATAACTGTGATGATGCTTAATGGCATGAAACAACAGAGTTCCTTCAGCTGCTGACACTGATTCATCAATTTTCTAACCAGTTGTTACAAAAAAATTGGTGATTTTTAAGGATGAACTTTCTCCTCGAACCTTTTTAACATGCTTCAGGGTGCTTATGTGCGCATTCAAATCAAGTGCACCCTTATTTTCAACAGAAATGAAAGGTCCACCACCACGTCATACATTCTGCTTCCCATTCACATCTACCTGCACGAAAACACGGGTACTTGGTATTCATTGCTTCCGTAAACGAACAACGATGTTTCGGCATTTTTATGGGCTAACTTTGTTAAATTTCAAGTCTTCAAGCTGATGATGTGATTCACTTTCACTAATGATAACAGAAAAAAAAGAAACGGGAGACAAAGGCTCAAAAATCAGGTCAGATTTTAAAAAATGCTCGTGTAAACTTACAAAACATGTTATTCTAGCAATTTTCTATTAGCATAAAAGTTCTGAAGGAGATGATGACGCATATAACGAGTCTCTAGCATTATTTAGTGACTTCAATCCTCAAAGTTTTGACAGAAAAAGAGAAACTTTATGAGGAACAAACCACAAATGAGAAAAAAATGGACATTCTGAGAAATTCTGTGAAGTTGAGACCATGTGCTACACTAACATTCTGAGAAATTCTGTGAAGTTGAGACCATGTGCTACACTACTTCCTTTCCACTTGTTTTACTAAGAGTCTTAAAAAAAATATTTTGGAAAATACCACTCACCCGGGAAGCCAAGTTCTGAAGGGTAAACTTTCTTAATCCAACCAACTTCTACTTGGGCTTGTCCCTTTCATTGCCCCGTGTCAAATACCGTGTGCAAAACTGTGACGTTCATGGTGCGACACGAGTGAACTACTTTTAGAGTGTATGAGACGGCTGGGTAAGGGTTTGGGTGACTGCATTTGCTTTGTTGTATAATATTTAAACAGTTGATTGCTCTGGTACCCTGGTCTGTGATATCAACAGGACTTGTTAGCAGGACAAATTTGTGTCTCAGAGACACCCCCATCTGTGGAATAGTCTCTCTCGTCACGTCAAGCATAGTACAACTTTACTTCTGTTTATGCTGAACAACTGTCTGATTACGTCCTGATTCCATGGCATCATATTGCTGTCCAGATTTTTTGCTTCATGTCTTTGGTCTGTTTCTCATAAAGTTTGTGGGTTTCTGTAAGATAATTGAGGACTGAAGATACTGAATAATGGCGGACATTTGAGTTTCTGACTTCATAACCTTCAGAAAATGCATGGCAATGCAATGCCTATTATTCTAGCAAGTTTATAAGTGCTATATTTAAAATCTGCCCTTATTTTTGGGCTTTGTGCCCCCATTAGTTTTGCCTTGATCCGGATTTCTTGTGCTATGAGGTTGAGAGGTATGCATGGCATCCAGCTCCTGCTTCTGATGATGCAGTAGTAGAGAGCATCTCAACCAGTCAGGGACACACCCAAAAATAATCAAGGGCACTTTTAAAATATTAGAACTATTAACATGAGACATTGACAGAATAAGAAAATGTGAAGTAATATACATTTTCTGAACTAAAAGAAGTCTATAATTAGTATCATTATTTATTAAATGCAATTCACTATGTTTTCTGCCTAGAATTTACCTACGAACACAGAAAAATCTATGAACTGAATCTTGTATCAGAACAAGTATTCATTGTGATCTCTACAGACAAGAGCTTGATTAAAAACATGTGAAACACTTCTGGAATGGCCCAACAATACAGTAAGGCCAATAATTCACATACATCTACAAGGAATAACTTTCAAAACACGAAAGCAGAGTACTTTGCATTACTATCCACCTAAAGAAACTCACATCTGTAGCAAGTTTTACTAACAGAAATTTACATTAAAATTTCATCACAAGGGTTGCACTTTTTTCCTCCTGCACAAATCTTCCCAATATTGCTTGGATAACTAGTTTACATTTTTTTTTCTAAACAAAAAGACAAGTGAATGAAATAAGAATGACTGCAAAACTGTAGCCCGCAGGGAAAAATAATTGAATGTTAAATAGGCTTGCTGTCTGTGGAGAATCAAGCTTCTAATTACTAACCACAACCAAACCTTTGCACAAACAATAAAGTATTCCATGTAGAAAAAATAGAACTGTTACATCCAAAAATACATAATTTCAGGCACAGAACAATACTCCTCAATACCATCAGCCCAGCTGATCTCAGCTTGAGAATCCACACACAGCCTCAAATGGCAAAGACAGCCTAAACCACAAAGAGCATGAAGAAATACTGACAACTCTGTCACAGTCTGTTCTGAAAGCTTCCCAAAATCTACTAATAGAGAATTAAGCTGACAGAATCGCATTCCTTCAATTTAATATTGCTATGTGTGCATAATACAGCCAGTTCAGTAATCAGATCCAAGAACATCCAAACTTAATTGATTTCAAACACTGCAGTCCCTATTTACTACTTTTTGACCATAGTGACAACAGTGAACAGGTAAGTAAGAGAAACTCATTTATTCTACAAGCAGAACTCCAGCCCTTTTGATGGAATCTGAATTCTTACACCAACTCAACAATACTTGTCTGAAGCTATAGACTAAAACACCAAATGTTGCCATAAACACACCTTCATGGTTGCTTCCTATATATTCTTTAGGATTTTTTATTAAACGCGTTTTATATAAACTCATATAATTTCCTGTTCCAACCTACCAACAAGTACAATACTGGTTACTGTAACGAAGACCTCACACATTATCTGTGGTTTAAACAATACACCAGAACTGCGCAGTTCATGCAACACCCTAGACCATAATTAAGAACAGGATACACGGAGAACTACTCAGAATACCTAGGGGATGGTATCTCATTTGTTTAGCTTCAAACACCTGCAGTCTTAAATTTGAGTAGTTATAAAGAAATGCAAGAAGCATGTTGGCTATTTTACATCAGATACAAGTATACCCATTTATTAATCAGCAAGAAACAATGGATTTGACATCATGAATGCAAGGAATAAGTTTCCCCAGGGACATTGTACAGTCCATATATTCATAAAAATGTGCATCAAGAAATACATGCATTTTGACGCGGACTCCATAAATTAATACGGAAATAACACGATAACCAAGTCACTAAGCATACTTAAAGCACGGGCAAGGATTCAAATGCACAAAGGGTTATGTTATATAAGACATGTTGGAACAGTTTATCTAACCACAAAGTGGAGGGTCTGGTACAAGTTTAACAAAAAAAAAGTCTGCAACAGGACTGCCAAAATACCAACCACTCCCACTCTGCCTATATTCAGAGACAAAATTCAGACCCCCATTCCAAAGAAAACATCATAAATAAATAAACTTGAAGGGAAGGGTATTATTATATGGCTTACTTTCACGAGTTTCTTTAGCTGGCTTTACTTTACAGAAGACACTGACTAACTACTATACAACTTTTGAGATGTGTAAAAAAAGTATTGGCTCATTGGAAGCTCAGTCAATGAACTGACCACCATCACTAAGATACTACCTACATTTAACTTTTAACAATAAGCACTGCACCCAAGCACTGCGTGCATGCGGAAGGCTGTCAGGTGTGCTGCCCTAGACAATGTAACGTTTAACTTTTAACAATAAGCGCTGCACCCAAGCACTGCGTGCATGCGGAAGGCTGTCAGGTGTGCTGCCCTAGACAATGTAACGTTTAACTTTTAACAATAAGCGCTGCACCCAAGCACTGCGTGCATGCGGAAGGCTGTCAGGTGTGCTGCCCTAGACAATGTAACGTTTAACTTTTAACAATAAGCGCTGCACCCAAGCACTGCGTGCATGCGGAAGGCTGTCAGGTGTGCTGCCCTAGACAATGTAACGTTTAACTTTTAACAATAAGCGCTGCACCCAAGCACTGCGTGCATGCGGAAGGCTGTCAGGTGTGCTGCCCTAGACAATGTAACGTTTAACTTTTAACAATAAGTGCTGCACCCAAGCACTGCGTGCATGCGGAAGGCTGTCAGGTGTGCTGCCCTAGACAATGTAACGTTTAACTTTTAACAATAAGCGCTGCACCCAAGCACTGCGTGCATGCGGAAGGCTGTCAGGTGTGCAGCCCTAGACAATGTAACGTTTAACTTTTAACAATAAGCGCTGCACCCAAGCACTGCGTGCATGCGGAAGGCTGTCAGGTGTGCTGCCCTAGACAATGTAACGTTTAACTTTTAACAATAAGCGCTGCACCCAAGCACTGCGTGCATGCGGAAGGCTGTCAGGTGTGCTGCCCTAGACAATGTAATGTTTAACTTTTAACAATAAGCGCTGCACCCAAGCACTGCGTGCATGCGGAAGGCTGTCAGGTGTGCTGCCCTAGACAATGTAACGTTTAACTTTTAACAATAAGCGCTGCACCCAAGCACCGCATGCATGCGGAAGGCTGTCAGGTATGCTGCCCTAGACAATGTAACCCTTAACTTTTAACACTAAGCGCTCCACCCAAGCACTGCATGCGGAAGGCTGTCAGGTGTGCTGCCCTAGACAATGTAACGTTTAACTTTTAACAATAAGCGCTGCACCCAAGCACTGCGTGCATGCGGAAGGCTGTCAGGTATGCTGCCCTAGACAATGTAACGTTTAACTTTTAACAATAAGCGCTGCACCCAAGCACTGCGTGCATGCGGAAGGCTGTCAGGTGTGCTGCCCTAGACAATGTAACGTTTAACTTTTAACAATAAGCGCTGCACCCAAGCACTGCGTGCATGCGGAAGGCTGTCAGGTGTGCTGCCCTAGACAATGTAACGCTTAACTTTTAACAATAAGCGCTGCACCCAAGCACTGCGTGCATGCGGAAGGCTGTCAGGTGTGCTGCCCTAGACAATGTAACGTTTAACTTTTAACAATAAGTGCTGCACCCAAGCACTGCGTGCATGCGGAAGGCTGTCAGGTGTGCTGCCCAAGACAATGTAACGTTTAACTTTTAACAATAAGCGCTGCACCCAAGCACTGCGTGCATGCGGAAGGCTGTCAGGTGTGCTGCCCTAGACAATGTAACGTTTAACTTTTAACAATAAGTGCTGCACCCAAGCACTGCGTGCATGCGGAAGGCTGTCAGGTGTGCTGCCCTAGACAATGTAACGTTTAAGGCATTGACTGCTGTGTAAAATTGTGGATATCCTCAATGAATATGGACACGCCTCCACCTTTGGTGTTCCGGTCCAGGTTAGATGGCCGAAAGTTGTGGTATGAGTTATAGCCTGGTAATGCAGGGGTGATCTCTGGAGCCTTGAACCAGGTCTCAGTCATTGCACACATATTGATGTTCTCCATTTTAAGGAGAGCCTCGAGTGAGTGTATTTTGAGATTTAGACTTCTAGCATTGAATAGCATTACCCTCAGTTTTTGCTTGCCTGTTCATCTTATGGTGGTGAATTTGTCATTTGAACTTTGCCTAAAAAAGGCACTATAGGGGCGGCAAGAGCCTTAGCCAGTATCCGGAATCCCAGTGGCGACAGGTGCAGGCCATCTCTGGCAAACCATTGTGGTCTGTCGACCATGTTGTCCCAGGCAGATAGATAGTGGATCCCCTTAGAATGACACTAGAAGCTTAGCCAATTGTTGAAGTCAATCATTTTGTCCTTGTACTGCGGTATCATTCTGGTCAATGGCAGGATGCTACTCAGGGCTAGGGTCATACCTGCCTGGGCTACAAGATCGGAGAGCTCTTCCATGTCTCTTTTGATGTAGTCCAGGAATGTATGTCTTAGGTCATTCACACCAACATGGACAATGACAGAGTCATATTTGTACTTGTTGTGGAGTGACCTGAGTGCATGGGTTATGTGGTTGCAGTAATTTGGTGGCTGACTGCATCAGCAAAGTTCCTCTCCCCTGATCCATAATCACCCTGGTTCCACTGACAACAACATCTACATCAACACAGGGACTATCTGCATACGTTCCTCAACCCAATTTACCTACTACACCATCTGGGTTTGCCCAAATAATCCCTGATTTCTCTTGTGTCCCCCAAGTACCTCTCCAAGTGATTGAAGGCTTTTCATGGCTCCCATTACTAGCTGGTGCTGGTGAAAATGCTGATGGGGACCCATATTACCTATCAAAGCATTAATATAACATGCATAAGGTCAGAAGGTGCATGCTATTGCAAAAAGAAAAATGCATGGCATTGCATAAAGGAAAGTTAAAAGTAAAAGTGATACCGCTAATCCCCACTAAAGAAAATGCCCGCTGTCGTTGAAAATATTACAATTATTCCACGAGTGTGTCTCAATAAAATAATATTTGTTCCTTGTTTTACAACATGAGCTAAATACTTAAAAGTTGTAACTAGTAAATAAATAATTGCCATCTGCATTATCTGCTGCCTTGGGTGGGGCCTCGGAGTCAGACCCTGTCAGCTTCCTCACTTTCTTCCTTACTACAAGCATCAGCATGCTCCGGCTGCTTTGACAACAAAACACACAGCCTTCCTTGACACGCAGCTCTATCTCTCAGTGAATGGGAGTACAGCAAGTGACCAGATGGGTACATGCAATGGAAATAAAATGCGCGGCAGCGTGCACTCCTGGGTCGCAGTGCAAAACCTGGACAAATCACATTATTTTTAAAACCACCCGTACAAGAGCACAAAAAGAGGACATGTCCAGGGAAATCTGGACGTATGGTAAGCCTAGCTAGATGGCAAGTAAAATGTTTAATTACTGATTGAAGTCACTGGTACTTATTGTGATACAACTCATTCATCACAAGGACCAATGTTCAAAACTGAGTGATTGTGCAACTAACTATGTAGTGTCATGTTACAGAGAATATAAGAAGCACACTTGGGAATTGTTAGGTGTAATCACATTTGTATAAATTTGTCAAATCTGGAACATTTGGAATGTAGTCCTTGCCATTCCAAATTTACCATGGAGTAACACTGCTTCAGATTTATTCCTCATCAAGGACTGTCTTCTACTCTAAATAGCCTGAGGTCATCAAACAAAAAAAAAATACTTTTAAAACTGTTTTGCAACATTACTGAAGTCAGATTTTTCTTGCCATTGTATTGCTGATGTACGTATTATGGATAGTGGTTCATAGTTTGTAAGTCAATCTTCAGTAAGTTATTGTTAGTCTAATAATCAGATCTGGAGATTGATTCAAATGATTTAAAAAAAAAAACATGAGAAAATGTGTTGCCACCAAAAAGCAGGTGCATTATCCTACACAACTTGTACACAGGAACACTTCACTACAAGCCATAGGACTTTCACATTCACAATTCCTGGTAATAAGATGAATCGGAATAAAGTTCCAACATTGTCTTTTCTACTTCATCCAGACCTAGTGCAAAGTATATAAGCAGTCTAGGAAGTACTTAGTCAGAAACAGAAATACTGATGGTGAGAAGTCAGCTAAGGCTTTTCCTGTGTAGAGACCAGAAGCAGTTGGAAGTCAGCTAAGGCTTTTCCTGTGTAGAGACCAGAAGCAGTTGGAAGTCAGCTATGGCTTTTCCTGTGTAGAGACCAGAAGCAGTTGGAAGTCAGCTAAGGCTTTTCCTGTGTAGAGACTAGAAGCAGTTGGAAGTCAGCTAAGGCTTTTCCTGTGTAGAGACTAGAAGCAGTTGGAAGTCAGCTAAGGCTTTTCCTGTGTAGAGACTAGAAGTAGTTGGAAGTCAGCTAAGGCTTTTCCTGTGTAGAGACCAGAAGCAGTTGGAAGTCAGCTAAGACTTTTCCTGTGTAGAGACCAGAAGCAGTTGGAAATCAGCTAAGGCTTTTCCTGTGTAGAGACCAGAAGCAGTTGGAAGTCAGCTAAGGCTTTTCCTGTGTAGAGACTAGAAGCAGTTGGAAGTCAGCTAAGGCTTTTCCTGTGTAGAGACTAGAAGTAGTTGGAAGTCAGCTAAGGCTTTTCCTGTGTAGAGACCAGAAGCAGTTGGAAGTCAGCTAAGACTTTTCCTGTGTAGAGACCAGAAGCAGTTGGAAATCAGCTAAGGCTTTTCCTGTGTAGAGACCAGAAGCAGTTGGAAGTCAGCTAAGGCTTTTCCTGTGTAGAGACCAGAAGCAGTTGGAAGTCAGCTAAGGCTTTTCCTGTGTAGAGACTAGAAGCAGTTGGAAGTCAGCTATGGCTTTTCCTGTGTAGAGACCAGAAGTAGTTGGAAGTCAGCTAAGACTTTTCCTGTGTAGAGACCAGAAGCAGTTGGAAATCAGCTAAGGCTTTTCCTGTGTAGAGACCAGAAGCAGTTGGAAGTCAGCTAAGGCTTTTCCTGTGTAGAGACCAGAAGCAGTTGGAAGTCAGCTAAGGCTTTTCCTGTGTAGAGACCAGAAGCAGTTGTAAGAATTCAGAAGCCAGTTGATAAATACTTGGAGGAACAAGAAGCTTTAGCTGTTGGCATTACCGCTATGTTGGGGCTCTGGACTGCAAAACTAAAGAAGGATTAACCATACGAAGGAAAACAATGCACTTTTCTCAGTTTGGACTGATTTTATCCCAGTTTAATGATGTAAATGAGACATGGCAGCTAGGGGACAGTTTGAGCCAGTAACTTTCACAAATCCCCTAACCTGAGCTCTTTCCAGGATGTGATTCATACATGCCCCCCCCCAAAAAATGACTGTGTACCATCATATTCCTTGATTACAAGATCTTTCACTACAGTTTACTTGATTATCTCCGACTACTTCAGAATGAGCTATGATGATAGAACCAGCTACGACTCTAGTATCATTTGCTAGTACCCGTAAATTATATATATTACAAAATCTACATGGAATTTCCATGTAACATGCTGTGACAGCAAGGACTGCATCATGTTTCATATATATATATATATATATATATATATATATGTATGTGTGTATATATATATATAAAATGAGAGAGACTGATGACTACTTCATTAAAAAAAATACATCACTGAAGTGTAAACATTGACTAGTATACTCACATGCATCACATACTCAAGAACATATGCATGCAAACATGCATGTGCTCATGCATGTCCATACAATATAAAACAACTGCACGCTCACCCATATCAAACACTCACATAAGCAAACATATCTTACTTATCTCAACTAAATTGCTGCTTATGACATTGAATCCCACAAATACCCATCTCACGTCATACTCACATTGGTCACAACTCCAGTCACCCCCATACACACACACACACACACACACACACACACACACACACACACACACACACACACACACACACACACACACTTGCATCCTGCACACATTGCAAGCAACCTGTATAATCATTCACACACACACACATGTACATGTAAACACTTGTATCCCAATTACATTCCAAACAACCTATATACAAATGCATACATACACTCAGAAACCAAAACAGACAAACCCCCTCATTGCTCATTCAGTATATGCTACATGCCAAAACAGCCTATACAGCAAGACACACACACACAAACTAAAAAGTCAGACATCTGATTGTTGATGTAGTCACTCACCACAAGCAACGTACATAGTAACAAATACATACCAAACAAGAAAGACCTGTAGTCAGCCACTCAATATTTTCTACACACACACTAAAATCAGCCTACACTGTAACATACAAGCATGCCAAACAAAACAAACCTCTAGTTCAGTTGCTCATTTCTGCAGTCCCACTCCACACACACACACAGACCCTGAGCACTCATTCATAGGACCTTTAACTATACAGCAGACCCTCACATGTATGCATGGCACTCACATGTTAAACCTTGCACCACATATATACATAAACACAGTGAATCTCTTAAAACTGTTTTGATGACACAAAAACCTCACACCCAACTAACCTCTCAAGGCCTACACAACAAACACACACTCATCAACACCCTCACACACATCCAAACACCCAAACTTTTTGTGCTATATATTAGTAAAACATTTTCTTTATAGGACAGAATTAACTTACCTTCAAGCATCTATTCTCATGTACACTTTGTCTATGAACATGCACATTTAATGAGCACACATACTTGATGAGTGTGTGGTCTTGAGAAGAGGACTTTGTTAACTAGCCAGCTTATGAAAAAGAGGCCTATATACAGATATTCACCACTTAACGTCTATGACAGATTCTATCCCATAGAACATTAAGCGACATGGACGTTAAGCAAACACCTTATATTTTGTATTGGGCTTCAAGTAATGTCCATATGTACAACGGCCAATTGCATTTACGTCTGCTTGTACAGCATGGACATAAATGCAGTTGGACGTTGTGCAAAAGGACATTAAGCCATTAAGACATTTTCAGTTAATGCTTGTTAGAATTCTTGAATAGCCAGTGATAAGTGGGGGTAGTTCACTTCATTGTTACTCGGTTTCTGCCTTATATAAGTGGAAAATTTTGGATTATTTTCTGCTTAAACTCTGAGCTTTGGCCAGCTAAGACCTACATGAAATCATATCAACTGGATGTATAAGTGAATTTAAGTAAATTTTTATCTGCACTTTTTTCAAATAATACAGCATTTAAATTGATTCATTTGTGTTGCATTGAATACTATCTAGCTGGAAGTTGTGGCTCTGTTTTTTCAGTTAATGCTTGCTAGAATTCTTGAATAGCCAGTGATAAGTGGGGGTAGTTCACTTCATTGTTATTCAGTTTCTGCCTTATATAAGTGGTACATTTTGGATTAGTTTTTGCTTAAACTCTGAAGTTTGGCCAGCTAAGATCTACATGAAATCAAATAAACTGGACGTATAAGTGAATTTAAGTAAATCTTTATCTGCACTTTTTTCAAATAATACAGCATTTAAATGTATTTATTTGTGTTGCATTGAATACTATCTAGCTGGAAGTTGTGGCTCTGTTTTTTTAGTTAGTTCCTCACCCACCCTCCCTGCTTTTGTTTTGATGTTAATCTTGGTGGCTTTGAAACTGCCCGCCCCACTTGTAAATTTGCATTTGGATACTCCTCCTGGGCCCATCTCATTTGCTCACTCAAAAAATATATATTTTCACTTTTTGTTATCTGCTTTTACTGTATTTGTGTTTCTTCCTACTTTATTTTGCTTTTGCGTCGTCTTAAAAGTATTCAATTGTATTTATTACTGCTTGGTGTTAATATCATTCTAAGCCTTTTGGGCTTCAGACCAGTTGTTTTACATTTAGAAGGTTTGTGACCTGCACTGTTGTGGCAGGGCAGGTAGCTTACATCCTTTTAATTTGGGAACTGCTGATTGAAGGCTCAGTGTCTGTTATTCTAAAAGTGTATTAGTTCTGGTTTAAGCACTTGGGCTTCAGGCCAGTTATTTTACATTAAGAAGGTTCATGGTCTGCACTCATGTGGGAGGAGAGGCTGGACTCTACCCTTCTGAGCTGGGAATTTCTGGCTTATAGTGCCTGCATTATTCAACTGCTTCTTACTGAAATTGGTGCGCCTTATTTGTTGTAGCATAGACTAGATCCAGGCCTGCTGAACTAGCTTTGTTTGTATAACTCGAGCACTAATCCAGGCCTTCTTTGTTGGAAAAGATTCCCCTGCAGGAGTTAGAACTTGTCTGATTGAAGACTACAGGAACAGGGCTTAGTTTTGAGATTTCTTTACTGGTTAATTGGATAATTTGTTTAAAAGCCTTTTCTGATTGCTTGTAGTCATCTAAACTGTTTTTATTGTATTTTTTTACTGTTTTTTAGACGTTTAAAGCTGTTTTAAGTGTATTTGTTACTGTTTTTGCCTTATCTTTTAAAAAAAAATTTCCTTGTTTCCCACCTTTCTAAGCTAGTATAGTCCAGTTTTCAGGCTAGTGCTGAATTCAGGGCTGTGTTACATTTTTTTTTAGTTGCCCATACCTTACTTGGATAGAGGGAGGTTTCTCTGTTCACCTGTGAGAGAGGGAGCTGTGAGCAGCCATCTGTCCCTGGAGGAGTGGTTCCAGCCCAGACGTTAGGAGTTTATAGACCATTTTGGGCTAATTTCTATCTCTTTCATTTCCCTGCTGTAAAAAATGCATTTACACAGTTCTGCACATCCGGGCAGCGCCGGTTAGCTAGGGCTAAATTTATCCTGGCTCCACCAAGTCTCCTCTTCAGGTTTTCCCTTGAAAGTAGTCTAACTCTCAACCTAAGCACTTAAAAGCATCCTAAAGTCCAACACTTGCTCAGACCTAATAGCAAGCACTAATATACCCTGACACTTGATTGCCCAGCAGGGCAAGGCTCATTATTCTCCCCTCATCAACCAAGTGACTAAGCAGCTCACCCTACTATTCAGGAATGACCAAAGGACAATTTCAAGTATACTCTCCAGTCCAGCTGGTGAACCTGGGTATCCTGAGGCAATGTTACAACTGCCTCATGTACACAGACAACCCACTCCTCCTACCACAAAACAACATATGCGAGAGATGCAATTATATAGCTAAACTGGAGGCTAAGCTCTCTCCACCCAAGACTGTAACAGACAGTCATGAGGAGAAGGTTAACACTTGCACCACATCTCCAGCCTCACATAGACATACTATACCAGCACTGGCAAACAGTACACATAAATGCACAAAATCATACTCAAAGGCTCTAAATAAAAACCTGCAAAAGCATCACAGACCTCCAAAGCAGACACCCAAAAAACCTGCACCTCCTGTCACAAACCAGACCGCATAAAACACAAAATCAGTGTGCCGCACAATCCCAGCCCTTAAGGCGAAATAACATACCTAACACACTAGTAATAGGCGACTCTATAGTCAGGCACACTGACGTCCCACTCACTAGGCTGGACAAGAAGAAGGTTACTGTTAGCTGCCTGTCGGAAGCCAGAA
This sequence comes from Protopterus annectens, assembly GCF_019279795.1. NCBI lineage: Eukaryota > Metazoa > Chordata > Ceratodontiformes > Protopteridae > Protopterus > Protopterus annectens. Next base: position 15,414,207 of record NC_056745.1, read on the forward strand.
TCCGCCACATAACACAAGCACTCAGGTCACTCCAGAACAAGTGCAAATATGACTCTGTCATTGTTCATGTTGGTGTGAATGACCTGAGATGTACCTCCCTGCACTACATAAAAAGAGACATGGAAGAGCTCTCTGATCATGTAGCCCAGGCGGGTATGACCCTGACCCTGAGTAGCATCCTGCCCTCACCAAGAATGATACCACAGTGTAAAGAAAAAATGATAAATTTTAACAATTGGCTAAGCTTCTGGTGTCATTCAAAGGGGATCCAGTGTCTGTCAGCCTGGGACGACATGCTCAACAGGCCTCGTTGCTTCACAAGAGATGGCTTGCACCTGTCACCCCTAGGCTTTCAAATACTGGCCAAGGCTCTTGCTGCCCCCATAGTGCCTATTTTAGGCAAGGCTCAAAAGTCAAACCCACCTCTGTAAACAGAACAAATAAAAAAAAAATGAGGGTTATGCTACTCAACGTCAGGAGTTTAAATCTCAAAGTGCACGCACTCGAAGCACTCCTCAGTATGGAGAACATTGACATCTGTGCAGTAAGGTTCAAGGCTCCACAGAGCACCCCAGCACTACTGGGCTACAACTCATACCACACATTTCGGCCACAGAACATGGACCGAAACACAAAAGTAGGGGGTTTATCCATATTCATCAAGGATACCTACACCAACAGGTTAGTGGCACAGCATGATACCTCCGAGATCATCCATGTGCAACTAAAATCAGTCAAATCTGCAATGCAAATTGTGGCCTGCTACAGATCACACTCCATGACCCAGGACCACCACTCCACCTTTCCGGAGACACTGGAAAACATGAAGGTCCTACCGAACACCCTGATATTGGGCGATTTCAATTACCCTACCATTAACTGGAAAAACTACTCAAGTACAAACTCCCAGGTCCAGCCCTAGACAATGTACCATTTAACTTTTAACAATAAGCGCTGCACCCAAGCACTGCGTGCATGCGGAAGGCTGTCAGGTGTGCTGCCCTAGACAATGTAACGTTTAACTTTTAACAATAAGCGCTGCACCCAAGCACTGCGTGCATGCAGAAGGCTGTCAGGTGTGCTGCCCTAGACAATGTAACGTTTAACTTTTAACAATAAGCGCTGCACCCAAGCACTGCGTGCATGCGGAAGGCTGTCAGGTGTGCTGCCCTAGACAATGTAACGTTTAACTTTTAACAATAAGCGCTGCACCCAAGCACTGCGTGCATGCGGAAGGCTGTCAGGTGTGCTGCCCTAGACAATGTAACGTTTAACTTTTAACAATAAGCGCTGCACCCAAGCACTGCGTGCATGCGGAAGGCTGTCAGGTGTGCTGCCCTAGACAATGTAACGTTTAACTTTTAACAATAAGCGCTGCACCCAAGCACTGCGTGCATGCGGAAGGCTGTCAGGTATGCTGCCCTAGACAATGTAACGTTTAACTTTTAACAATAAGCGCTGCACCCAAGCACTGCGTGCATGCGGAAGGCTGTCAGGTGTGCTGCCCTAGACAATGTAACGTTTAACTTTTAACAATAAGCGCTGCACCCAAGCACTGCATGCATGCGGAAGGCTGTCAGGTGTGCTGCCCTAGACAATGTAACGTTTAACTTTTAACAATAAGCGCTGCACCCAAGCACTGCGTGCATGCAGAAGGCTGTCAGGTGTGCTGCCCTAGACAATGTAATGTTTAACTTTTAACAATAAGCGCTGCACCCAAGCACTGCGTGCATGCGGAAGGCTGTCAGGTGTGCTGCCCAAGACAATGTAACGTTTAACTTTTAACAATAAGCGCTGCACCCAAGCACTGCGTGCATGCGGAAGGCTGTCAGGTGTGCTGCCCTAGACAATGTAACGTTTAACTTTTAACAATAAGCGCTGCACCCAAGCACTGCGTGCATGCGGAAGGCTGTCAGGTGTGCTGCCCTAGACAATGTAACGTTTAAGGCATTGACTGCTGTGTAAAATTGTGGATATCCTCAATGAATATGGACACGCCCACCTTTGGTGTTCGGTCCAGGTTAGATGGCCGAAAGTTGTGGTATGAGTTATAGCCTGGTAATGCAGGGGTGATCTCTGGAGCCTTGAACCAGGTCTCAGTCATTGCACACATATTGATGTTCTCCATTTTAAGGAGAGCCTCGAGTGAGTGTATTTTGAGATTTAGACTTCTAGCATTGAATAGCATTACCCTCAGTTTTTGCTTGCCTGTTCCTCTTATGGTGGTGAATTTGTCATTTGAACTTTGCCTAAAAAAGGCACTATAGGGGCATCAAGAGCCTTAGCCAGTATCCGGAATCCCAGTGGCGACAGGTGCAGGCCATCTCTGGCAAACCATTGTGGTCTGTTGACCATGTTGTCCCAGGCAGATAGATAGTGGATCCCCTTAGAATGACACTAGAAGCTTAGCCAATTGTTGAAGTCAATCATTTTGTCCTTGTACTGCGGTATCATTCTGGTCAATGGCAGGATGCTACTCAGGGCTAGGGTCATACCTGCCTGGGCTACAAGATCGGAGAGCTCTTCCATGTCTCTTTTGATGTAGTCCAGGAATGTATGTCTTAGGTCATTCACACCAACATGGACAATGACAGAGTCATATTTGTACTTGTTGTGGAGTGACCTGAGTGCATGGGTTATGTGGTTGCAGTAATTTGGTGGCTGACTGCATCAGCAAAGTTCCTCTCCCCTGATCCATAATCACCCTGGTTCCACTGACAACAACATCTACATCAACACAGGGACTATCTGCATACGTTCCTCAACCCAATTTCCCTACTACACCATCTGGGTTTGCCCAAATAATCCCTGATTTCTCTTGTGTCCCCCAAGTACCTCTCCGAGTGATTGAAGGCTTTTCATGGCTCCCATTACTAGCTGGTGCTGGTGAAAATGCTGATGGGGACCCATATTACCTATCAAAGCATTAATATAACATGCATAAGGTCAGAAGGTGCATGCTATTGCAAAAAGAAAAATGCATGGCATTGCATAAAGGAAAGTTAAAAGTAAAAGTGATACCGCTAATCCCCACTAAAGAAAATGCCCGCTGTCGTTGAAAATATTACAATTATTCCACGAGTGTGTCTCAATAAAATAATATTTGTTCCTTGTTTTACAACATGAGCTAAATACTTAAAAGTTGTAACTAGTAAATAAATAATTGCCATCTGCATTATCTGCTGCCTTGGGTGGGGCCTCGGAGTCAGACCCTGTCAGCTTCCTCACTTTCTTCCTTACTACAAGCATCAGCATGCTCCGGCTGCTTTGACAACAAAACACACAGCCTTCCTTGACACGCAGCTCTATCTCTCAGTGAATGGGAGTACAGCAAGTGACCAGATGGGCACATGCAATGGAAATAAAATGCGTGGCAGCGTGCACTCCTGGGTCGCAGTGCAAAACCTGGACAAATCACATTATTTTTAAAACCACCCGTACAAGAGCACAAAAAGAGGACATGTCCAGGGAAATCTGGACGTATGGTAAGCCTAGCTAGATGGCAAGTAAAATGTTTAATTACTGATTGAAGTCACTGGTACTTATTGTGATGCAACTCATTCATCACAAGGACCAATGTTCAAAACTGAGTGATTGTGCAACTAACTATGTAGTGTCATGTTACAGAGAATATAAGAAGCACACTTGGGAATTGTTAGGTGTAATCACATTTGTATAAATTTGTCAAATCTGGAACATTTGGAATGTAGTCCTTGCCATTCCAAATTTACCATGGAGTAACACTGCTTCAGATTTATTCCTCATCAAGGACTGTCTTCTACTCTAAATAGCCTGAGGTCATCAAACAAAAAAAAATACTTTTAAAACTGTTTTGCAACATTACTGAAGTCAGATTTTTCTTGCCATTGTATTGCTGATGTACGTATTATGGATAGTGGTTCATAGTTTGTAAGTCAATCTTCAGTAAGTTATTGTTAGTCTAATAATCAGATCTGGAGATTGATTCAAATGATTTAAAAAAAAAACATGAGAAAATGTGTTGCCACCAAAAAGCAGGTGCATTATCCTACACAACTTGTACACAGGAACACTTCACTACAAGCCATAGGACTTTCACATTCACAATTCCTGGTAATAAGATGAATCGGAATAAAGTTCCAACATTGTCTTTTCTACTTCATCCAGAACTAGTGCAAAGTATATAAGCAGTCTAGGAAGTACTTAGTCAGAAACAGAAATACTGATGGTGAGAAGTCAGCTAAGGCTTTTCCTGTGTAGAGACCAGAAGCAGTTGGAAGTCAGCTAAGGCTTTTCCTGTGTAGAGACCAGAAGCAGTTGGAAGTCAGCTATGGCTTTTCCTGTGTAGAGACCAGAAGCAGTTGGAAGTCAGCTAAGGCTTTTCCTGTGTAGAGACTAGAAGCAGTTGGAAGTCAGCTAAGGCTTTTCCTGTGTAGAGACTAGAAGTAGTTGGAAGTCAGCTAAGGCTTTTCCTGTGTAGAGACCAGAAGCAGTTGGAAGTCAGCTAAGACTTTTCCTGTGTAGAGACCAGAAGCAGTTGGAAATCAGCTAAGGCTTTTCCTGTGTAGAGACCAGAAGCAGTTGGAAGTCAGCTAAGGCTTTTCCTGTGTAGAGACCAGAAGCAGTTGGAAGTCAGCTAAGACTTTTCCTGTGTAGAGACCAGAAGCAGTTGGAAGTCAGCTAAGGCTTTTCCTGTGTAGAGACTAGAAGCAGTTGGAAGTCAGCTAAGGCTTTTCCTGTGTAGAGACTAGAAGTAGTTGGAAGTCAGCTAAGGCTTTTCCTGTGTAGAGACCAGAAGCAGTTGGAAGTCAGCTAAGACTTTTCCTGTGTAGAGACCAGAAGCAGTTGGAAATCAGCTAAGGCTTTTCCTGTGTAGAGACCAGAAGCAGTTGGAAGTCAGCTAAGACTTTTCCTGTGTAGAGACCAGAAGCAGTTGGAAGTCAGCTAAGGCTTTTCCTGTGTAGAGACTAGAAGCAGTTGGAAGTCAGCTAAGGCTTTTCCTGTGTAGAGACTAGAAGTAGTTGGAAGTCAGCTAAGGCTTTTCCTGTGTAGAGACCAGAAGCAGTTGGAAGTCAGCTAAGACTTTTCCTGTGTAGAGACCAGAAGCAGTTGGAAATCAGCTAAGGCTTTTCCTGTGTAGAGACCAGAAGCAGTTGGAAGTCAGCTAAGGCTTTTCCTGTGTAGAGACCAGAAGCAGTTGGAAGTCAGCTAAGGCTTTTCCTGTGTAGAGACTAGAAGCAGTTGGAAGTCAGCTATGGCTTTTCCTGTGTAGAGACCAGAAGTAGTTGGAAGTCAGCTAAGACTTTTCCTGTGTAGAGACCAGAAGCAGTTGGAAATCAGCTAAGGCTTTTCCTGTGTAGAGACCAGAAGCAGTTGGAAGTCAGCTAAGGCTTTTCCTGTGTAGAGACCAGAAGCAGTTGGAAGTCAGCTAAGGCTTTTCCTGTGTAGAGACCAGAAGCAGTTGTAAGAATTCAGAAGCCAGTTGATAAATACTTGGAGGAACAAGAAGCTTTAGCTGTTGGCATTACCGCTATGTTGGGGCTCTGGACTGCAAAACTAAAGAAGGATTAACCATACGAAGGAAAACAATGCACTTTTCTCAGTTTGGACTGATTTTATCCCAGTTTAATGATGTAAATGAGACATGGCAGCTAGGGGACAGTTTGAGCCAGTAACTTTCACAAATCCCCTAACCTGAGCTCTTTCCAGGATGTGATTCATACATGCCCCCCCCCCCAAAATGACTGTGTACCATCATATTCCTTGATTACAAGATCTTTCACTACAGTTTACTTGATTATCTCCGACTACTTCAGAATGAGCTATGATGATAGAACCAGCTACGACTCTAGTATCATTTGCTAGTACCCGTAAATTATATATATTACAAAATCTACATGGAATTTCCATGTAACATGCTGTGACAGCAAGGACTGCATCATGTTTCATATATATATATATATATATATATATATATATATATATATATATATATATATATATATGTATGTGTGTATATATATATATAAAATGAGAGAGACTGATGACTACTTCATTAAAAAAAATACATCACTGAAGTGTAAACATTGACTAGTATACTCACATGCATCACATACTCAAGAACATATGCATGCAAACATGCATGTGCTCATGCATGTCCATACAATATAAAACAACTGCACGCTCACCCATATCAAACACTCACATAAGCAAACATATCTTACTTATCTCAACTAAATTGCTGCTTATGACATTGAATCCCACAAATACCCATCTCACGTCATACTCACATTGGTCACAACTCCAGTCACCCCCATACACACACACACACACACACACACACACACACACACACACACACACACACACACACACACACACACACTTGCATCCTGCACACATTGCAAGCAACCTGTATAATCATTCACACACACACACATGTACATGTAAACACTTGTATCCCAATTACATTCCAAACAACCTATATACAAATGCATACATACACTCAGAAACCAAAACAGACAAACCCCCTCATTGCTCATTCAGTATATGCTACATGCCAAAACAGCCTATACAGCAAGACACACACACACAAACTAAAAAGTCAGACATCTGATTGTTGATGTAGTCACTCACCACAAGCAACGTACATAGTAACAAATACATACCAAACAAGAAAGACCTGTAGTCAGCCACTCAATATTTTCTACACACACACTAAAATCAGCCTACACTGTAACATACAAGCATGCCAAACAAAACAAACCTCTAGTTCAGTTGCTCATTTCTGCAGTCCCACTCCACACACACACACAGACCCTGAGCACTCATTCATAGGACCTTTAACTATACAGCAGACCCTCACATGTATGCATGGCACTCACATGTTAAACCTTGCACCACATATATACATAAACACAGTGAATCTCTTAAAACTGTTTTGATGACACAAAAACCTCACACCCAACTAACCTCTCAAGGCCTACACAACAAACACACACTCATCAACACCCTCACACACATCCAAACACCCAAACTTTTTGTGCTATATATTAGTAAAACATTTTCTTTATAGGACAGAATGAACTTACCTTCAAGCATCTATTCTCATGTACACTTTGTCTATGAACATGCACATTTAATGAGCACACATACTTGATGAGTGTGTGGTCTTGAGAAGAGGACTTTGTTAACTAGCCAGCTTATGAAAAAGAGGCCTATATACAGATATTCACCACTTAACGTCTATGACAGATTCTATCCCATAGAACATTAAGCGACATGGACGTTAAGCAAACACCTTATATTTTGTATTGGGCTTCAAGTAATGTCCATATGTACAACGGCCAATTGCATTTACGTCTGCTTGTACAGCATGGACATAAATGCAGTTGGACGTTGTGCAAAAGGACATTAAGCCATTAAGACATTTTCAGTTAATGCTTGTTAGAATTCTTGAATAGCCAGTGATAAGTGGGGGTAGTTCACTTCATTGTTACTTGGTTTCTGCCTTATATAAGTGGAAAATTTTGGATTATTTTCTGCTTAAACTCTGAGCTTTGGCCAGCTAAGACCTACATGAAATCATATCAACTGGATGTATAAGTGAATTTAAGTAAATTTTTATCTGCACTTTTTTCAAATAATACAGCATTTAAATTGATTCATTTGTGTTGCATTGAATACTATCTAGCTGGAAGTTGTGGCTCTGTTTTTTCAGTTAATGCTTGCTAGAATTCTTGAATAGCCAGTGATAAGTGGGGGTAGTTCACTTCATTGTTATTCAGTTTCTGCCTTATATAAGTGGTACATTTTGGATTAGTTTTTGCTTAAACTCTGAAGTTTGGCCAGCTAAGATCTACATGAAATCAAATAAACTGGACGTATAAGTGAATTTAAGTAAATCTTTATCTGCACTTTTTTCAAATAATACAGCATTTAAATGTATTTATTTGTGTTGCATTGAATACTATCTAGCTGGAAGTTGTGGCTCTGTTTTTTTAGTTAGTTCCTCACCCACCCTCCCTGCTTTTGTTTTGATGTTAATCTTGGTGGCTTTGAAACTGCCCGCCCCACTTGTAAATTTGCATTTGGATACTCCTCCTGGGCCCATCTCATTTGCTCACTCAAAAAAAATATATATTTTCACTTTTTGTTATCTGCTTTTACTGTATTTGTGTTTCTTCCTACTTTATTTTGCTTTTGCGTCGTCTTAAAAGTATTCAATTGTATTTATTACTGCTTGGTGTTAATATCATTCTAAGCCTTTTGGGCTTCAGACCAGTTGTTTTACATTTAGAAGGTTTGTGACCTGCACTGTTGTGGCAGGGCAGGTAGCTTACATCCTTTTAATTTGAGAACTGCTGATTGAAGGCTCAGTGTCTGTTATTCTAAAAGTGTATTAGTTCTGGTTTAAGCACTTGGGCTTCAGGCCAGTTATTTTACATTAAGAAGGTTCATGGTCTGCACTCTTGTGGGAGGAGAGGCTGGACTCTGCCCTTCTGAGCTGGGAATTTCTGGCTTATAGTGCCTGCATTATTCAACTGCTTCTTACTGAAATTGGTGCGCCTTATTTGTTGTAGCATAGACTAGATCCAGGCCTGCTGAACTAGCTTTGTTTGTATAACTCGAGCACTAATCCAGGCCTTCTTTGTTGGAAAAGATTCCCCTGCAGGAGTTAGAACTTGTCTGATTGAAGACTACAGGAACAGGGCTTAGTTTTGAGATTTCTTTACTGGTTAATTGGATAATTTGTTTAAAAGCCTTTTCTGATTGCTTGTAGTCATCTAAACTGTTTTTATTGTATTTTTTTACTGTTTTTTAGACGTTTAAAGCTGTTTTAAGTGTATTTGTTACTGTTTTTGCCTTATCTTTTTAAAAAAATTGTCCTTGTTTCCCACCTTTCTAAGCTAGTATAGTCCAGTTTTCAGGCTAGTGCTGAATTCAGGGCTGTGTTACATTTATTTTTAGTTGCCCATACCTTACTTGGATAGAGGGAGGTTTCTCTGTTCACCTGTGAGAGAGGGAGCTGTGAGCAGCCATCTGTCCCTGGAGGAGTGGTTCCAGCCCAGATGTTAGGAGTTTATAGACCATTTTGGGCTAATTTCTATCTCTTTCATTTCCCTGCTGTAAAAAATGCATTTACACAGTTCTGCACATCCGGGCAGCGCCGGTTAGCTAGGGCTAAATTTATCCTGGCTCCACCAAGTCTCCTCTTCAGGTTTTCCCTTGAAAGTAGTCTAACTCTCAACCTAAGCACTTAAAAGCATCCTAAAGTCCAGCACTTGCTTAGACCTAATAGCAAGCACTAATATACCCTGACACTTGATTGCCCAGCAGGGCAAGGCTCATTATTCTCCCCTCATCAACCAAGTGACTAAGCAGCTCACCCTACTATTCAGGAATGACCAAAGGACAATTTCAAGTATACTCTCCAGTCCAGCTGGTGAACCTGGGTATCCTGAGGCAATGTTACAACTGCCTCATGTACACAGACAACCCACTCCTCCTACCACAAAACAACATATGCGAGAGATGCAATTATATAGCTAAACTGGAGGCTAAGCTCTCTCCACCCAAGACTGTAACAGACAGTCATGAGGAGAAGGTTAACACTTGCACCACATCTCCAGCCTCACATAGACATACTATACCAGCACTGGCAAACAGTACACATAAATGCACAAAATCATACTCAAAGGCTCTAAATAAAAACCTGCAAAAGCATCACAGACCTCCAAAGCAGACACCCAAAAAACCTGCACCTCCTGTCACAAACCAGACCGCATAAAACACAAAATCAGTGTGCCGCACAATCCCAGCCCTTAAGGCGAAATAACATACCTAACACACTAGTAATAGGCGACTCTATAGTCAGACACACTAACGTCCCACTCACTAGGCTGGACAAGAAGAAGGTTACTGTTAGCTGCCTGTCGGAAGCCAGAATCCGCCACATAACACAAGCACTCAGGTCACTCCAGAACAAGTACAAATATGACTCTGTCATTGTTCATGTTGGTGTGAATGACCTGAGATGTACCTCCCTGCACTACATAAAAACAGACATGGAAGAGCTCTCTGATCATGTAGCCCAGGTATGTCCCTGACCCTGAGTAGCATCCTGCCCTCACCAAGAATGATACCACAGTGTAAAGAAAAAAATGATAAATTTTAACAATTGGCTAAGCTTCTGGTGTCATTCAAAGGGGATCCAGTGTCTGTCAGCCTGGGACGACATGCTCAACAGGCCTCGTTGCTTCACAAGAGATGGCTTGCACCTGTCACCCCTAGGCTTTCAAATACTGGCCAAGGCTCTTGCTGCCCCCATAGTGCCTATTTTAGGCAAGGCTCAAAAGTCAAACCCACCTCTGTAAACAGAACAAATAAAAAAAAAATGAGGGTTATGCTACTCAACGTCAGGAGTTTAAATCTCAAAGTGCACGCACTCAAGCACTCCTCAGTATGGAGAACATTGACATCTGTGCAGTAAGGTTCAAGGCTCCACAGAGCACCCCAGCACTACTGGGCTACAACTCATACCACACATTTCGGCCACAGAACATGGACCGAAACACAAAAGTAGGGGGTTTATCCATATTCATCAAGGATACCTACACCAACAGGTTAGTGGCACAGCATGATACCTCCGAGATCATCCATGTGCAACTAAAATCAGTCAAATCTGCAATGCAAATTGTGGCCTGCTACAGATCACACTCCATGACCCAGGACCACCACTCCACCTTTCCGGAGACACTGGAAAACATGAAGGTCCTACCGAACACCCTGATATTGGGCGATTTCAATTACCCTACCATTAACTGGAAAAACTACTCAAGTACAAACTCCCAGGTCCAGCGCTTCCTGGAATTTATCAACTCAAATGCCCTGGATCAGCTGGTAAATTCTCCTACCAGAGGTGAAAACATATTGGACCTGGTCATCACCAACATGGGCGACAGGTGTTCCACACCAG